>NC_034599.1:86974865-86997671 GCF_900095145.1 Mus pahari
AAAGATAGCATTTTCAACAAATGGTGCTGCCATATTTCCTTTCAAAAGAGCCATTTTGGGTTAAAAGTTTGGAGATGAGTGTGTGACCTCAGTCTCCAACTGGGGGCCTTGACTAACCTCTATATATGGTCTTATCAGGTTCTTCTTCCCCTTTGTCGAGCATTTCAGCTAATCTCATCCCTGTTGGGTCCTGGGAGCTTCTTGCTTTCCTGGCATTTAGGTCTTGATGGTGGCTAACCCCAGTTCCCCATCCCCCATTGCTACACACCTCTGTTCGAATTCCTGACTCTCTCTATATCATCCCCATCTCAGAAAAGAACACTTAAAAGTTCTGCTGCTTTGGTGATTTCTCTAGGTTACTTTTCCTATAATTTCAGTGAGATTTTCTCTTACAATCTTTGATAGTGTTTCCATGTTTCATCTTTAAGATTGTTTGCCTTTTTCTTCTGGGCTGGAAGTCACACTGAAAGCCTTGCCCATTGGAAGCAAGCACTCTTGTACTGATTATGTCTTGAGGTCCCATGACCTGTTCCTCCTGTTACACCATTCAAAATGATCCTCTAGCAATTTTGAAATATACTGTGCATTGTAATTAATTATATCTATTGTACTGTTCAATAGAACGTCAGAGTGTATTCCTTGTTTCTGTGAGCCCCATGATACCTTTAGACTAAGTTCTACTCGTTTCCCATAGCAGCTGTACTGCCTGGCTCTGGTAAGCCCTGTCATTCTTGGTTTCTGGTAAGTTACACTTCAAGATCTATATATGGGTGTGTTCATGTGATATCTGTCTTTCTGCCCTTGCTTTATTTTACTTCATAAGTGTTTTCCAGGGGAAATAATTCAGGTCATTCAAACATAATCTTCAGAGTCCTTTAGAATATTACTTACAATCAAAAGTGGAAATATTTATATGCAACCGCATCAACTGAGAAAGAAAGGGAAAGGATCAACACTGATTTGTAATATTATTTTGTAATTATTATTTAAAAAGAAGAGAGTAATTCAAAATCTAAAATTTGTCAGTACTAGAAAAAGTATTTTGGTGACCATGTACTTGAGAAATTTGGAAACTTAAGATAGGTTGGTTTTGTTAGATGCTGTCAATGGTGATAGTTAAATATGTCTTAGCTAACAAAGGAAGTTGAGATGGCAGAAATGGCAATGCAGATGATTCTTGAATAAAGGAACTGTATCCATTGTAGCAAGAGCAACATACTGATTTCACAGCTGCCAAAACTTGCCTATCCCAACCATGCGCGAAATATGTAAGTACACAGTAAGATCTGAGCATGAATTCAGTACTGTAAACATAAAGACATTACAAACCAATAATATTAAGATTGCCTCATGGATAAAATAGTAACAGTGCTCAAGCAATATATGACATAAATACATTTCACGAGATAATAAATTGCACATTTCAAACATATATTAATAATATAATGTTAAAGCTAAAATACAAGTTAACACTCAATGCTATTCAAGTTTAAATTTTGAAGTAGTATGTTAAAAATAGATGAAGAGCTAAAGGCAATGAGGGATTGTTGAGAGGGGGAATTGCCCTTCAGAGATGATTCCTGCAATTGGTTGTCTAACACCAAATGGTAAGCCCTAAAAACGTACATTTAAGCACACTAAACAGACTCATGTGTTTTATTCATATAGTTATCGAGATATAGGTAATTACTTTATATGTTGAAATGAGATTAAAGGTTATCCTTTTTAATGCTACATTTGAGAAACTTTGAATCTACTATTGCTAAAATTTATTCAAGATAAAATTTCCAGATTATGCTAGACCAGTGGCGGCACCAGCAGGCCATACATGTCCAGAAAAAGCACATAAAGTGTTCCAATAAATCTATGATTGAGACCATAATAATATTTTTATATAAAGGGGGTTTAATATTTTATTTCTAAGCCATATATTTATTTGTGTATACATTTATCTACATATCTCTTTATCTATCAATCTATGGACAATCTGTCTATCTATCTATCTATCTATCTATCTATCTATCTATCTATCTATCTATCTATCTATCTATCTATCTACCTGTCATCCACAGATAGGCAGAAAACATCAGTGTCTCCTGTTATGCTTTTCGTGGTTTGACTGGTACTGAGGACTGCTGCCAGTACTCTCTCACTGAGGTGTATCCTTAGCTACAAAAATTTATTTACCCAAATTTAAAGTATTTAGGCCAAATAATAACATCTTTACAACCTTATATTCTACCATATGAAACAAAGCTATTAAGAATTACAATTACTTACAGTTGAAATAATATAATTCTTTTAACTTTATAATGACATAAATAGTTCACATATTCAGGAGGGCATACCTTTTCGTTGACTCCACAACTTTATTTGAGATTTAAGAAATAAACAAGAAGAAGTTAAATAGAAAAAATAATATAAAGCTCATGTATCACACCATAATTAAATGAATAATGTATGTGAGTACTGGAAAGTTAAGGAATAATTGTCAGTTAAGGTAATAATATATCTTACATTTCTATATGTGTGACTACCTCAGGTAATAGCATATTTATCAAAGTTCTCTTCACATTTAAGGAAAAACCTCAATGATTGGAACAATTTGTCTTTGTAGATATCCTCTCTTTTTTCAATCCTTTTATATATGCCACAGCTCTATTGGGTAGAGAATATTTTGAAATATTTGTTGTTTTTAAGTTTTCAATTTATTCCTGTGTAGTTTTACATGATGTCTATTCTAGACTCTGCTTTAGTAGATGACATTGAATTGACAAAGAATATCAAATCCTGTGCCACCAAAAGTGCTCATACTGTTTTTTAATGATATACGAATCAAACATGATGGACAAGTGACCTCAGTATGCTTTCATTAATGCAATGGCTGTTGAGCTGCTCTTTCTATTTACTGTAGCCATTGTACCAATGATTAGGGGTAAGTGCTAAGTAAAAGCAAAAAGTTAACCAATACTCAGTAAAGTAAAAAGTTAACCTCAGTACTCAGCTAGAATTACCATGCTCTGGTCCGAGAAACTCTAAAAGATGCTAGTGTATTTTATTTATACTTGGAATACAGATAAACTCTTCTTTTGTTTGAATTTGAGTTCTCTATGTGAGGACTAGAACAGCTGCCTTTATCATAGTGAGTGGCATTCCTACCTTTCCAGCCTCAGGAGAAAAAAAGATACTCTGAAAATGTTCAGATCCATCTGTTGCCTCTTTAGATTATCAAAACACAGAAATACATGGGGATCATAGCACTCTCTTTGTTCCAAGTTGCTAGGTTTTATCTGTTGTTTGATTATTTTGGTTTTGACTGTGTTACTAAGTCTCTATGTGACTGTCATTTTCTTTTTACTGTGGAAATAAAATCGTAATTGGTACATTATAAGGAAAAGGGGCTCCCCTGGAAGGTTTGAATCAGAAATATCCCCTGAGAGAAGCTGAGGCTCAGTAATAGACAAACTGAGAACAATAGAATAACGTGACCGATTGCAGGTCAGGTAGACTGGGTTTCATCCTAATAGCACATTTTTACAGCCCCGTGCATGCCTAAATCCTCCAGGTCCAGGCCAGCCAGGACTGTCCTCATTTACATAGTCACAATTCATTGTTTGAGAGTCGCATGTATAGTGGCTCATCCTACCTGCTTACGAACTGGGTTGAAGTTGTGCAGACTGACATCTTACCTATGTACCTCTTCCACTCCTATTTTGCTTACTCTGTTCCTTGTCAGGCTCTATTTATGTCTTTTTTATTATGTGAAAATTGAATTCTTTCACAGATCAGTCAGTACCTCCAGTTACATGGGATGGCCCATATTGGGGACAGGAATTTCCTCTCTGCTCCTTGCTTCTCTCAACTCAGGAATTTCACAGGGCTTGAAGCCACCTGAAGGTTTCTGGTTATGACATCCCACAGTGTTATCAGAAAGACTTCTTGCCTCAGCTCTAGATTTGGGAGGCCATAAAATACTTGGAATGGGGCTTTGTAATGCCAGAAAGCTTCTGGATTGCATACCCTTGCTTTCGTGACACAAGGCCTGCCTCCTTTGGGCACATGCTCATCACCCCCACAAAAGTAAGTGACACAGCTATCTCTACTGCTCTGGTGGGTGAGGGACTCAGCCTGGGACTCCATTATGGTTATGGTCCCTTATCTGTGAGGCAACAGTTTGCTATGATCTAATGGCCTCTTTTACAGAAAGCTACTCTAGTCTCAGAAGCCAGGAAAATTGTCTCTTTTAACACATTGTTTCAGTGGGAAAGTCCCTCCTATCTTGCAACTGAAGTTCTCTGACCAAGCTCACACTTTGGTGAGATTCTCCACTTCATTCATGCCTAAAAAGCAAAGATACTTTAGAATATCTCTCTCCACAGCCCTATGTTCATGTAGTTAATATGGCTACACCCTAGTTAGAGTCTGGTTACCAAAGCCTGCAAGTATCAGCCTCAGGAAGGTCACAGAAGAACAAAGGTTGTTTAACTGCTCTTACATTCACCTTTCAGGTAGGGAAATTATGAAGCTTAATATCTAAACCATCCCAACATCCCCCTTCCCCGTGTGTGCTGTACACATCATGTCTGGAAAGGAAAGGTGAATACTAACAGGAGAAAAATATCCCTTTCAAACATGTCCTTGAAATTATGGTTCGCTGAAGGCAAAGAAAGTCTCAAAGCGGGTAGCAATTATTCACTCCAAGGATCACACAATAATTATTTAAATGACTAAGTGTCACTCAGAGAAATAATGCTGGTCAAAAGGACAGGCCAAGAAGGTAGCTATGCTATAGCTCCTGTGCAGTTTTAGTCTTTCATCCTGTATGAAAAGGCGGCTGAGTAAACTTTAGGGAGCAAGTCACTAAGCAACATTCCTCCACAGCCTCGGCTTCAGTAAATGTCCCCAGGTCCCATGTCCTGACTTTCTTCCATGGTAGACTGTAATTTGCTAGTAGGACAAATTATTTCTTCTCAGGCTGTTTTTGGATATGGTGTTTATCACAGCAATAGAAACCTAATTGGGATAAAAATTGGTTCCAGGAGTAGAATGTTGCGGAGACCCATGTCTTGGCTGGGAAGGGGATGGGTGGAGCTTCAGGCTAGGAAAAACTGTTCAGTGTTCGAAGTTTAATGAACTCCAGTGGAAACTTAGATTGTAAAAGTGCTGAGACAGATATACATGATGGATCCTGGCCTCTGAAGGAAGCAAGGAGCCTACCAGGGCTATTCATGTGCTATTTTGAATTAAGAATTTATGGTTTGGGGTTTCTTGGGAGTAAGAAATCATCAATTTTAAGAAGAGGCCAACATCACTAAGGTGAAATCTTTTGGAAAACATCTGCCCTGGTATTAAAAAGATTATTTTCAGAAGCCGAGGCTTTGTAGTGCATGTCATGGATAGAGTACCAGAGGATAGGCAAGTAAAGGACACTGCAACCTTAATGGAAATCTCTATATATTGGAGATTCCAGAACTGTGCAAGGACCATTCAGGAGAGCAACAGGCAGTAGGTTCCACTGAAAGGTAAACTGTGTGTGCTATGTGTGGCAGAGCCAGAGAAGTGGATTTTTTTCCCCAGCCATTTGGAGCACAGATCAAGAGTATGTCTCAGGCACTGCACACCAAGCTGTGAATAATGCTGGTATTTGACTTTCATATTGTTATTGTTTTATGCACTGATTCTTCTCTTAAATGTGAAGTATATGAAAAAGTTAAAAACACTTGATATCCTTGCAGAAGATCCAGGTTCAGGTCACCACTAATATGATACTTCAAATCCATCTGCTACTTCAGTTAGGGGTCAGACATATTCTTTTGGCATCTGAGGATAACAACACATGTATGGTGTAATACATGCCTTCAGGAAGAACACTCATACAATTAATAATTTTTTAAGTGTATGATTTAATCCAAAAAGGGTATGAAGCAATACAGAAAACTATCCTTCATTCTTTTAAACAGAGAAACAATCTACTGAAAGGACATTAGAATTCTAAGCGTAATCATTCCCAAATTAGGAATGTTGGCATTTAGGAACAAACTGAACAACAAAATCAAAGTAGATTGTGTCAAAATTCAACTTTTGCCAATAGAAAATTCATCCAGACAAAACAGAAACACGGGAGTTAAATGTCATCATTGATGAAATGGGTCCAATAGATTTCTAAAGAATAGAAGTTTCATCAAAACACTATCAAACACAGGTTCTTTTCAGCAATACATGTAAGTCTCTGTAAAATAGACTACATATCTGTGTACAAAGGATGTCTGTTAATCTCATGAAAACACTGGCCAAGGAAATCATAGGTCATAGTAGGGAAACTTATTACTATTGTTCACCGAAAAAAGCATAGCAACAAACTGCCTTCTAAGTATCTACGTTTATACTCATAGAGTATTGCTATTCTTGGTCTTGATCAGATAAGCCTAACTTTATGGCAAATGACAATGAATGCAGAAACCCATGCTGGCAGAAGATGTAGACAATAAGGGAGAGATGTGTACTCAGGCTTAAACAGGACATGTATACAACCTCTGATTCTCAGAGAATATCACAGAAGACAAGAAAGAAAGGATGTTAAGAGCTGTAAGAAAGAGAAGAGGTTTGGAAAAATAACTACTGCAATCATATTCTCACAGTGGTTGTAGTGACATGAATTCTGCCTGTACAACACAGGATCTGACAGTGGTTAACCATGTAGTTGGGAGAGGCATGCAGAGCCCTATGGCTTCTTGTTGAATTCTGGATTGTGGTAGAGTATGGGGACGACATCTTCCATAAGAAAAGGGTTGCCTGAAGCAAGAGAGAAGAAAGGGTAGAAGGAGAGAGTAGTTAGAACACATCATATACATGTGTGAAACATTCAACAAACAAATTCAGCTAATAAAACATCTTTATAAAATAGTTAGAAGGTACTGGAGAAATATCTTGGTGGTTGAAGCACTGACTGCTCTTCCGGAGGATCCAAGTTGGATTCTCACCAGATACATGATGGCTTACAGAACTCTGTAACCCCAACTCCAGAGTACCCAATGCCCTCTTCTGGCCTTCACAGCCACAGTTTTTGCAGGTGGTTCATAGAAGAACAAATAGGCAAAATACCCATGCACTTAAAATAAAATAATATTTTAAAAATTTGGAAACAATACAAGATTTGACAACCTATGAATATAGGGAAAATTTTATATATCCATATCATGGGATTTCTAAGCAGAAAAAATGAGAGCTCAAGAGCTGTTACATGCATCCATTCAGACATTGTTATCAATTCAGCATTGGTAATTAAATGATCGAGCTGGACAGTAACTGTTTTGTGTATGATTTCACTAATTTTAGATATTTATAATAGGTAAATTTAAAAACAGAAAATTAATTTATGCTGGTTTATCAACGTAAGAACGGAATGGGGGATGCATTAGATTATAGTAAAAGAACCAACAGGATTAATATGGGGTGTGTGTGTGTGTGCATGTATAATATATTTATATTATTCAATTATGTATACATAATATACATAATTTATATTCAATTATGTATACATACATGTATAAATGAATACACACAATATTCACATACATATATGTAATAAACATAATAAAAATTTGGGAGTGTGGAACTTGTGAGGAGTTTGGGGTAAGGTAGCTGTGATGGGCTGGAGGGAGGAAGTCCAGAGGGAAGGTGATGTAATTCTATTTTAGTTAAAAACATTTAAAAATGCAGTGTCACACAAAAGGGACAGAACAAATGACATTTCCATTACAATTGAGAAGCAAGAGGCATAGTTCCCCCCCTCCCCAGAAGGCTCTTGTAAGTCCTTCAGAGTTGACAAGAGTGCTGTGGAACTGAATTGGTTTAAGTGGCAGCACAGAAAATACAGTGAAAGCAATGCAGAGTCAGCACCCTGAAATCTGCTGCCTGGAGGGGGGAATCAAATAGTTCCTGTTTTTATTTATGTGTTTCTGCTTTTTTAGTCAGCAAGCAGCTGTTTTATTATACAGAAAGTAGCCAAATACCAAATTTGGCAAAGAAAAAAAAAGTCAGCAAAAATAAATTCAAGAGTTAATTTTACTAAGTGCACACAAATCATGTGTTCTTCATTCTGCACTGAATATCATCAGGATTGCAAAGACAATTAGCATTGAAACACAGAGGATTTGGTCAGCAGAGTTTTCAGGCATTTAAATGTGCTTTATTATTGTAAATCAGATTTACTTCACTTGATTAAAATAAGACTATAAACAAAGTACCAAATGTATATGCTGAAAACTGATACTAAGCAGCCTGGTATTGAGATTGTCAGTATTATCAAATATGGAAAGAACATTGGCAGCAATTTGACATAGCCTCTGCCAAGATGAAAACTCCTCTTTCCAGTTGTATGTATGTATGTATTTTATACTAAGTATGAAAGGAATATTCTCTCTCTCTCTCTCTCTCTCTCTCTCTCTCTCTCTCTCTTTCTCTCTCTCCCTCTCTCCTCTCTCTCCTCTCTCCAACTTTTACCTGTATGTATGTATGTATGTATGAATGTATGTATGTATGTATATATATACCTTTATGTATATATACAGACAGATATATGTACTGATATATAAAGATAAAAAATTTAGCCAGCTTTACATAATTTCAGATAAAGTATAAAATAGTCACTAAAATCTGTTATGTTCATAAAGTACAAAACTAGGATCAGACTTACTTTAAAACTACAACTATTTCAAAATAAAATTAAAATACATTTAAACATTTCAGTTTATACTTAGACCAATTTAAATAGTAAAAAGTTTTCTCATATTACTGGAATATAGAAATTCTATACATTCTTGTATTATTTTGTTGATTCCTATTATCAGAAAGAAAGTATTACCTTCATGAATAGATTTGTTTGCTTAGTGTGAATGAGTCCCTGGTTTCATTCATAATTACCATGAGAAAATAAACAGGCAAAATAAAGTCAATATAATCACATGCATGTTTACATACATGAAGTATGAGTTATTATTAGCACTTCATCTCAGAAGAGCTCCTGTCTTATACCCATTAAAAAGCAGTATTATACAGACAGACCAAGAAAGATGCTGACACATTTAGAATTAGCATTGGTCACAGAGTAAAGTCTCTACAAGAAACGAAAAGGGTAGGGTTGGAGTTCAAGAAGCTTCCACAAATTTGAACATATAATGAATATTCTTGGGATGATAAGTTGCCTGACAAGGACATGGAAGCCAATGTCCATGACCCCATAATTGTCCCATGTCCCACACGTGTCTCTTCATCTCTATCCTTTATAGCATAGCTGATACATAGAACAGCAACCATGGGTTACCTGAGTTGTGAGCTGTGCCAGCAAATTATTTAAATCCAAGGTGAGAGGTTTAGGCATTTCTACTTTTAACCTCTGATATGCACAGGCAAAACAGCCTTGCATGTGACATCTAAAGAGAAGATAGGTGGAATTTATTTCTACTTTATTAAGCAATAGAAAATTGTTTAGTCAGTATTTATTAATATATGTCTGTAAGCAAAGTCCATTCACATGAGGGCATATATTCATTTTCTACATCTTCCAAAATTAAAACCAATATTAACCTTTCCTCACAGTAGCAAATAGCCACAATTCATTGCATCATTTCCATGAATTGTAAGCACTTTCATATTTTATCGGTAATAATGACTTAAGTTATAGACACTAACTTCTATTGTGGATCTACTCACATTTTTATATTATAGCTTTTGTAATATAAACTTAATATGTACTTGTAAAAGCAAAATTATATTGAAGTTGGTAATAATAGATGCCCTTCATATCACCCAGTTCTGGGCTTCTCACTAGAGGGCCCCCTGTCAGGGTTTGAGAATGAGCCTCCTACACATTCAGCTTCACTTTTTGAATCACATATATTTGTGCTTAGCTTTCATTAGACAAATCCTTTGATAGCATCTCCATAGTAAAACATATTACATATATTTGGTTCAGATGAGAGATTAATAATATTATTCCATAATCTTACACAATTTCTGAAAGTAACAATCAGAATTGGCATTCCATGTTATTAGAATATTATTTTTACCATTACCGTGGATGTGTAAATAAAATACCTTTCTATGATAGAATTTACCTTCTCACGTTTTCACCTTTCTTCAGTCTACGATTCATGTATGGGAATCACCAGTCTTATTTTAATGAATATCAATATAATAGGTAAACAACTTTTTAAAATGTTTAATATTAACTTTTGTTATATTCTCTTTTATGTTATCTTGTATGTGTCTAATGGTCATATTGTTTCTTGACTCAAATTCCTTGCTACATCATGAAATTTCTTAGAAATTTTCCACCCTGTCGTAGACATTAACAATTTTCTATAATATATTCAAATATGTTCACTGTTTAAAACACAGTCTAGGTTTATCCGTGTCTTTCAATATTGATGGTTTTATCCATTTTGTTTTTAAATCACTGGTATTATTTCATAGATTAACTTTAGATATTTTCATTATTGATAATGCTTGCATAGTTTCTTCTGTTTTTCATAGCTTCTGATGTATTGGTATTTTTTTTCTTCATTCCATGTTTGGGTAGTGTCTCAAAAATTATAAACTATGCTTTATGCTACAAATCACGAATCATATGGAGCTGGTGATATATGTTGGTAAAAACCTTTCCAATAACCTGGGTTCAATCCTAACCACTACATGAAAAAAAAAAATGTATCATGAGTGATGTGGGTGCATGCAGTCTCAGCACTTGGGAGGCAGAGGGCAGAAGATCAGTCGTTTTAAGGTCAGTCAGAAACATATTGAGTTTGAGGTATGCGAGGACTCTGTCTCAAAAGATTAAACTAAAAATAAGGAGCTGCAGAGCTCGCTCAGCAGTCTTCAACACTTGTTGCTGTCGAAGAAGACCTACATTCAGTTTCCAACATCCACATTGACAGTGATTATCCAATGTTAATTACAATCTCCTCAGTTTTATAGAATCCCATTACCTCTTCTGGTATCTGTGGGTACCAGACATGCAATAGATGTACATATACTTTCATGTAGTATACTCACTCAAACACATGAAATAAATAAGCCTAAAATTTTAAAACAAAACTAAATATAAATAAACAAAATAAAAAATATATACAGCAGTTATTCTTTTATCTTTTAGTATTTGCAAAGAATTTTACACATAAATTTTTAAAAACTCCCAGCACTTGGGAGGTAGAGGCTGGCAGATTTCTGAGTTCGAGGCCAGCTTGGTCTACAAAGTGAGTTCCAGGACAGCCAAGGCTACACAGAGAAAACCTGTCTGAAAAAACAAAAACCAAAAAAAAAAAAAAAAAAAAAAATTAAAAACATCGGTATTGATAATGCCATTAGTAACTTCTGCGTGATTTCTCCAATTTATGAAAATACATAAAGGCTTACTTATTTAACTATATTTTAATATTGTTCCCCCTCTGCCTTTTAAAGGCAGGTTTGCACTATATAATCCCAACTCCACTTGGACTTGCAACATCTCTGACTTAAGTTTCCAAGTATTTCACACATCTTAGGCAAACGATTTACCACTGGGATAACTACACATTTTGCTCTGGGGATTGTCTCTCCTAAACATAGGGCTCAACTTTGCTGACATATTTTCAACAGAACTCAGATCCTAAGAATTTTGCTATTTTCTTCTTTGTCTTTCTTCTTCATTTTTCCTTATTGTCTTTTCTTCTTTGATTCTCCTCCTCCTCTTCCACTCACGTAGAATTTCCTGTATAGATTCTTTTTTTTTAATTTAAAATTTTTTTATTAGATATTTTCTTATTTACATTTCAAATGCTATCCCAAAAGTTCCCTATACCCTCCCCCCACCCCTGCTCCCCTACCCACCCACTCCCACTACTTGGCCCTGGCATTCCCCCGTGCTGGGTCATATAAAGATGGCAAGACCAAGGGGCCTCTCTTCCCAATGATGGCCGATTAGGCCNTCTTCTGCTACATATGCAGCTAGAGANNTGAGTTCTGGGGGTGCTGGTTAGTTCATATTTTTGTTCCACCTATAGGATTGCAGCCCCCTTCAGCTCCTTGAATAATTTCTCTAGCTCCTCCATTGGGGGCCTTGTGTTCCATCCAATAGCTGACTGTGAGCATCCACTTCTGTTTGCCAGGCACTGGCATAGCCTCACGAGAGGCTGCTATATCAGCAGAATCTTGCTGGTATATGCAATAGTATCTGGGTTTGGTGGCTGATGATGGGATGGATCTCCGGATGGGGTAGTCTCTGGATAGTCCATCCTTTCATCTTAGCTATATAGATTCTTTTTAATTAAAGAAATTTTTAGGTGAAACTTTCCTCTGAGACTGAGCCAGGACATGAGCTCAGTGACTGTCCCTTGGAACTGTTTGTGGGTTGAGCTTGACTGGATTTTATATCCATTTGCCAAAGTCTTGGCTTTTTTTCTTTCATTCCAACAGCTGTATTCTCCCAATTGAGTGTTGTTAACTTGGCCATATTACTTTCATTGGCTGGTGAAATTAGATTGGAGATGATTACATTGGAAGAATGATTAATATAGCCTGAGAAAATCAGAAATTTTCTTGGTGAAGTCACAATGTATTTAATAAAATTATCAACAACTGTAACATAGGAGGGCCATCAAGAACTTTATCAAACACTTAGATGCTTTATTTGCACATACAGTGTTGTTATTTTTCCCAGGCTGCCTTGAGCGTGCCACGATATCCCAACTTGCCCTTGAGGCTCAACATCTTCCTGTGTCAGACTTCCAAAGTAAGGATTATCCTTATATACCAAAATGTCTTCTGTAAACTTTATTTTTAAAACTGCATGTTTAGGAAAGCTGGGTATGAGAATACGAGTATTCTTTTTTCTTTCTTTTTCTTTTTCTGTCCCTGTTTGTTAGTCTTGTAACCAAAGCATTTCCAGTTACAATCAGCTGGTTATTTGTGATGCTTTGCAAATATATCCATTAAGAGTGATGTATTTACTTTCTTGCTTGCTATAAATTATGCTACAGATTGATAATCAGCTCTTGCCCTGTGTTAGAAATTCTTTCAGTTAAACATAAAAGAAGTAAATGTCTCCTGAATCAAATTCCTTCTTCCAGAGGCTTCCTTCATCTACTGAACATGGAAGCTGTTCTTCTTGCTCCATCTCTTGCTGACTCTCAAAAAACTCTTCAAGCTATATAGTTTTCTCCAGTGTCCTCTGGTACCTCATATTTCAAACATCCTGCTATAGGGCTTTCTCCAGTGCCCCCTGGCCCTCACAATTCAATTTCACTCTCTTCTCTCTTCCTTCTTCCCCTCTTTTGTATTATTATTGGTCCCAGAAATACCTTAATGAATATGTTACATGATAAACTACATTGACAATGTTTCCTCAGTAATTTAAGGTTGCTTATTTGCAGCATGAAATAATTTCCTTTGAGTCCATAAATTTTTAAACATAGCATTAATATCCTTTGAGTGAAAGATTTGTTTCCATCTCAACATCAATAAAACAGCTGATTATGAAGGAAGTCACAGTAACAGAATAAAATCAGTGCATCCAAAGACAATCATAATCATTGAGTTTAGTAAGAAATTCAGATATAGAACAAAAAATGACGTTTATGAAAAAAGTTACTGTGATTACTTGTTCAATAAATTTGGTAAACAAAGCAGAATATTAAAATATCAACAGTATTAGAACTATCATTAAAATCTCTCATTAAATCTTTCCTCCATTTTCTCTCCCCTCCCCCTTTCCTCATCTCTTTCTTCATTCTTATATACACACATATAGTCAGCATATGCTGTTACTAAAACTGACAAAATTAGATGAATAAACAACGTATTTTTTATAAATAGTCATTATGGGATAAGAAATAATTCAGAAACTGCTGCTTGACCCTCTGGGGTGTGTGTGTGTGTGTGTGTGTGTGTGTATGTGTGTGTGCGTGTGTGTGTTTGTGTGTATTTTATTTGTACTTAAGTTATTAAACTATCTGTAACCCCAAGAATAATATGATGGGAAATAACATGACCTCGTCAAAACATTCAAGTTAATTATTTATGCATGCTAATATATCTAGTGATTAAAGACAAGTACGTCTTGAACTTTGGAACAGCGTTAGCACAAAAAGCTACTGGGATAGCAGTAGTTCCTTCAGGACAATATGACTTTTTGTTAGTTTGGTTTTCTATTGCTGTGATAAAGTTCATGACTAAAAGCAACCTGGGAAGAAAAGGATTTAGTTGGATCATAGTCCACTTAAGAAAGACAAGGCATGAACTTAAAACAGGAATCTAGAAACAAAAAGTGAAGCAGAAGATATAAAGGCACAGTGCTAGATCCTATGGCTTGTTTAGCTTGCTTCTTCATAGACGCAGAGCAATCTTGCGAGGTAGTTCCAAAAAAATGGGCCTGGACCTACCACATCAATAATCAATTAAGAAAATGCCCCATAAATTTTCCTGTATATTAATATTATGAAAGTATTTTCTCAATTAAGGTTCCCTTTTTCCAAATAATTCTAGTTTTTGTAAAGTTGACAAATTAGCCATTATAATTGACCCTTTGTTAACTTGACATACAAAGACATCATTCTTAAGCTAATAACCTTTCCTTTTTAATTTATCCCCAATATCTCATGTTAGTATAACAATATGAACTTGTATAATTTGCTTCCCTCTAACAATTCATAAACCATGCTTCTATTATTTGTGTGTTTTGTGAATTCCTACTTTCCAAGTTCCCACAACAGATCATGAAGCTATGAATACTCAAGAACTTTTCACACCCAGTGTTCCAAAAAATTCTGTAATCCTTACCAAAACAACATACTTGAGTCTGTCAGAGAAATACCCCAAAAACTTGAGGTGGAAAGGGTTTATTTAGGTGATAAGGCAGGAACCTGAGTGACAGGAACTGAAAGGAAGCCATGAAGGAATGTGACCTTCTAAAGGCTTGCTCAGTTACCTTTCTTAGACAATGATATAAAAGGTTAATGAAGAGATTAAGCAACATTCGGTTATTACCTGTGGAGACATTCTTTGTTGCTGTAATGAAACTTCATGGTTCAGGGGTTTAACTATAAGGGATTTACCTTCTTACAGTTCATGAGACTAGAAGTCTGACATAAGAGTCCAAAAATGGTTGGGCTTTGGTGACATATCTTTTCATCGTCTGTCAACAAATTTCTGTTTCTTTAAAGCGTAGAAAACCAAACTCTATGGTGCTTTTCTCATAAAAAGCACATACCCTCTTCTGTTCAGAGCTCTGCTTTCATAAGCTTACATCTTAAACCTCTTATATCCAAATATAGTCAGACATAAGGCATCAACATATGATTTTGGAGGAATTTAGTATTTAGTCTGTATATTGAAATTGAAATGTAATTATAAACTTTGTATATAAATCATATATATCACAAATAAATTATGTACTTATTATTTAATACATAGTTGTAATATAATTATATAATAATATAAATTATATATTATATATAAATTTTAATTTTTCTCTCTTTTTAAAAATTTTTGCCAATTTTTATTAGGTATTTACTTCATTTACATTTCCAATGCTATCCCCAAAGTCCCCTATACCCCCCCACTCCCCTACCCACCCACTCTCCCTTCTTGGCCCTGGTGTTCCTCTGTACTGGGACATGTAAAGTTTTCAAGACCAAGGGGCCTCTCTTCCCAATGATGGCTGACTAGGCCATCTTCTGCTACATATGCAGCTAGAGACACGAACTCTATGGGTACTGGTTAGTTCATATTGTTCTTCTACCCGTAGTGTTGCAGACCCCTTCAGCTCCTTGGGTAGTTTCTCTAGCTCCTCCATTGGGGGCCCTGTGTTCCATCCAATAGCTGTGAGCTTCCACAGCTATCTGTGTTTGCCAGGCACTGGCATAGCCTCACAAGAGACAGCTGTATCAGGGTCCTTTCAGTAAAATCTTTCTGGTGTATGCAATATTGTCTGCGTTTGGTGGCTGATTATGGGATGGACCCCTGGGTGGGGCAGTTTCTGGATGGTCCATCCTTTCATCTCAGCTTCAAACTTTGTCTCTGTAACTCCTTCCATGGGTGTTTTGTTCCCAATTCTACGAAGGTGCGAAGTGTCCACATTTTGGTCTTCATTCTTCTTGAGTTTCATGTGTTTTACAAATTGTATCTTGGGTATTCTAAGTTTCTGGGCTAATATCCACTTATAAAGTAGTGCATATCATGTGAGTTCTTTTGAGATTGGATTACCTCACTCAGGATGATACCCTCCAGATCCATCCATTTGCCACAGAATTTCATAAATTCACTGTTTTTATTAGCTGAGTAGTATTCCATTGTATAAATATACCACATTTTNTGCATCCATTCCTATGTTGAGGGACATCTGGGTTCTTTCCAGCTTCTGGCTATTATAAATAAGGCTGCTATGAACAGAGTGGAGCATGTGTTCCTATTACCAGTTGAAACATCTTCTGGATATATGCCCAGGTGACGTATTGCTGGATCCTCTGGTAGTACTATGTCCAATTTTCTGAGGAACCACCAGACTGATTTCCAGAGTGGTTGTACAAGCTCGCAGTCCCACTAACAATGGAGGAGTGTTCCTCTTTTTCCACATCCTCGCCAGCATCTGCTGTCACCAGTATTTTTGATCTTAGCCATTCTGACTGGTGTGAGGTGAAATCTCAGGGTTGTTTTGATTTGCATAAATTTTAATTTTTGTTGTTGTTTATGTTTGTTTCAATTAGTCAAGATTCCAAAAGGCAAACTGCTCAAAAATTAAGTCTAGACTACCTCTACTCTCACTTTCCTTTACTTGTGGTTTATATTATAAATCTCTTGCCTGCATGTAAGTTTGTGTACTACATGTGTGTCTGGTGTTTGACAAAACTGGAAGAGATCATAGAACTTTATTTAGCTGCCATATGGGTGGTAGGAATCAAACCTGGGACCTCTAGAAGAGCATTAGTTTTACCTTCTGAGCCATCTCTCTAGCTCTTACCCTCAAACATCCCACACAGCAGTCTCTTTTTTTTTAAAGTTTTACTTAAATGCTTTTTGCTTACATTTACCACACTCCTAAAAGAACATAAGAGACATATTTTCATAATGTGTAAATGTTTGTGGGAAGGCCCTGCTTTTTAAGCATCCCGATCTCTGTTTATGACGTCAATATCCTCGAGTTACTAGATAGCATTTATTTGCAGGAAATAAGCTGACTTTGACCCCACAGGCAGTTGTCACCTTAGAGATGAGAATGTCTCTTCATACCTAGTAGAGAAACAACATGACTAGCTCTCTCAGCATCAGCACCAGTTATGACAGAAGCTATGTCTGGGCTCTCTGAAGCCTTGTGAATTAAAAAAAAAAAGTAAATAAAACTTTTTTTTTTTTTTTTTACAGATACATCATCACAGATCACTCTGACTCGAAGTCAATGGTCCTATCAGCCCTCTGATAAATCTGACAGAGTACTGCACATGATATTTTTGGCTTTCTCAATAGATATATAAGTTCTTTCCATGAATGACTTATTTAAAATTGAATAAAAAATAAATATGTATGAAGCAGTTTCTGTTGAATTGTAACATTTTACGATAATTTTGCTAATATAATCTAATGTAGTTTTCTTTAATAAAACTTTAATATTATAACCTTGAAATCTCTTTTCTCCTCACTACTCTTGCATAATTTTTGAATTAATGTCCTAGAGTTTAATAATTTTTCTCCTAGAGTTTATCATCAATCAAAATCATTTTTCCATTTCTATGCTTCATGAATTTAAATGCCACGTTAGCAATTGCTGTTTATCTTCTTTGAGATTTACTTTCATTTTTATTAGGTTGTGCACATTGTATGAATAACAACGGATATTTAATTGGCTCAGAAGTCTGGACCTTAAATAAGTAAGTTGCCAAGTTTAAATTTAAATTTAAATGAAGCATACATTAAACTAGAGACTCCCATATATACACATATATCTATCTGATACTATCTGCAGAGTATTTCACAAGACTTTTTTTTTATATTAATGCACATCCAGGAATAAAAATCAAGTCTCAGATTTTTTTGCAAAAAGTATGTGCTTATTGTTCAATAAGTTAAAGATACATATTTGAAAAATATGAACTGTAGAAATGAGTGATTAGGTTGAATTTTAGTCTGTATATTTTCACTCTTCCCAATTTCTTCTCTGCTTCCTTCAAAAACAGAACCAAATGTTTTTACCGTAACAATCCACACATATTTTAAAATGCAGATTCAAATCTAAAATAACTTTGAGCTGAGTTGGCAGATGTATTGCACCTTCTGAAATTGCATCTTTAGAATGGAAAAAACAACCCAGCAATGTAAAGGAGAATAAGAAACCAAGATATTTTCTGGGAGAAAACATGTGAATAAAGACAATTTAACACTGCAAATTTTAGGAAGATGTCTAATGAAAAATGCAAATATCTTTGCACATATCCACAAAGTTTTCTTTTATTCCTCTATTCTCCATGTCTTTTTTTTTTTTATCATGAAAAGATGTTGGATTTTATCAAAGGCATTTTCTGAATCTGATATGATGAGCATGTGGTTTCTCTCCTTTAGTCTATTCATTTGATGGAGTATGTATTCACATACAAAAACCAATAAACCTAACATATTGCATTATTATAGAACTCTTTCAGCTTACAAATACATTCAGCAAAAATAAAATTGACCTCTTTACTGTTCTATTACCTTGAAGAGACACCCTGATCAAGGCAAATAAGGAAGGGCATTTAACTGAGATCTTGTTTACAGTTTCAGAGGTTAATCCATTACCATTATGACAGGGAACATAGCAGCGTGCATGATGCTGGAACAGTAGCTGAGGACTATATCCTGATCTTCAGGCTCAAAGAACCAACCTTAGCCTGGTTTGAGTTTTGAAACTAGGAATTGAAGACCATTCCCAGTGACACTTTGGCAACAAAACCACATCTCTTAATTCTCCTAATTCTTCTCAAATCATTTCACTTCCTCATGAGTAAGCATTCAAGCACATGGGGGCCATTCTTACACAAACCACCATGAGCACCAAACACACTCAACACACACAAATATGTAAGTAGCTATCATATATATATATGAACATTAAAACTTCTAAGAAAGTACTCAGAGGGACAATGTTATTCATAGTAGACTCAAAACAAAACAAAACAAAACAAAACAAAAACAAAAAACCAGAAAACAAAAAACAAAAAACAAAAAAAAACAACCAAACAATAACAAAAAATACAAAAGAAACCAAAACAAAACATTGGAATGAATCTAAACAATTCAAATGAAAAAGTAAAAAATAATAAATAAATAAAGCTAGTATTTGAAGAAGAGGTTTAAAGATGTAAATACCTCACATTCTCATGGATTGGTAGAATTAATATTGTGAAAATGGTCATCCTATGAAATGCAATTTATAGATACTAATCAATTTCCACCAAAATTCTAATGCAGTTCTTCACTAAAATTTTAAAATAATGTGAAATCACACATGGAAACACAAAAGTTTCAGGATATGCAGTGCAATCTTCAATAATAAGAATGATCAAAATAAAGCTGGGCGTGGTGGTGCACGCCTTTAATCCCAGCACTTGGGAGGCAGAGGCAGGCGGATTTCTGAGTTTGAGCCCGGCATGGTCTACAAAGTGAGTTCCAGGACAGCCAGGGCTACACAGAGAAACCCTGTCTCAAAAGAAACATAATAATAATAATAATAATAATAATAATAATAATAATAATAATAAAACTGCTAAAGATGGTATAGTCCCAAATTTAAAGTTATATCTCTGAGTGAGTTATAGTACCAAAAACAGCATGGTATTGGCTCGAATTCCTACAGCAATGTGAACTTTGACAAAGAGGTCAAGGTCAATCAATAATCCATAATGGACAAAAGATGATGTATTCAGGAAATTGTGCTGGTCTAACAGGATAATAGCATTAAACAAAAAATGAAACCAGATCCTTATCTCTGAACACAAAACTCAGTTTCAAAGGATTAAGGACCTCAACTGAGATCTAGTCCTAAATCTGATATTGAATAAAATGGGGAAAACATTTGGAGTCATTGGGACAGGACTAGACTGCTGACACAGGCTTATTTTTAGTGAAATTACCAAAAGGGAGGATGTATTGTAACTTTTTTGTCTTGATATAATATTGATTCATTATTAGACTATTAGTGATTCTGTTTATTATTAATGATTTAAGTATTTGCACTGGAAATTTCTGCACAAGCAGCCAAGGGAGACAGTAATCAACCTGTGAATCTTATGAACCACAACACTGACCAACATAGTGCAATCGGGACATTTATAACTTAGAGGTAACAAATAGCTATCAGTTGGCTGATCCATCCACTCAGTAGGAGGGGCTGATCCATCCACTCAGTAGGAGGGGCTGATACATCCACTAAGTAGGTGGGGCTGATCCATCCACTCAGTAGAAGGGGCTGATCCATCCACTCAGTAGAAGGGGCTGATCCATCCACTCAGCAGGAGGGGCTGATACATCCACTAAGTAGGTGGGGCTGATCTATCCACTCAGTAGAAGGGGCTGATACATCCACTCAGTAGGAGGGGATTCATGTTTGATCCTGTAAATGATACAACTACTCACACCTAGTTAGGTCATAGGTCATTGAGGAGAACATACTAATATCTTTATTTAAAATCCATATAACTTCTAACTACATTCTTCACATTGATCCAAAAATGTCCATTTATGTACAGTTTTCACAATGATCAAAGAACTTTATTTTTACAGCAGATGGAGACAATTATAGAAAACCTTAACTTGTCAAAATAAAGATATCCACCAAAAACTGGGATCCCACCCATAGTTAATACTTATTTAATTCTACCCTTATAACTGGGGTTTTAGGGATATCCAGGAAGAGGGGTAGAAAGAATATAAGAGACTGAGGACCAGGCTATCTGCATAAAAAGTGGTCTTTTCAATATATAAAAGGGAAGGATAGTCTATTGTCTTAGTCAGGGTTTCTATTCCTGCACAAACATCATGACCAAGAAGCAAGTTGGGGAGGAAAGGGTTTATTTGGCTTACATTTCCATACTGCTTTTGATCACCAAAGGATGCAGGACTGGAACTCAAGCAGGTCAGAAAGCAGGAGCTGATGCAGAAGCCATGGAGGGATGTTCTTTACTGGCTTGCTTCCCATGGCCTGCTCAGCCTGCTCTCTTATAGAACCAAGACTGCCAGCCCAGAGATGGCACCACCCACAAGGGGCCCTACCCCCTTGATCACTAATTGAGAAAATGCCTTACAGCTGGATCTCATGGAGGCACTTCCCCAACTGAAGCTCCCTTCTCTGCGCTAACTCCAGCTGTGTCAAGTTGACACAAAGCTATCCAGTACATCTATGAATTCCCAGCAATGTGGTTCCTTAAGCAAAAACCAGAACAATGACACCAGTTGACATGTCAGTATGGCTCCATACAGGAAAAGCTACAGGCAATTAATGACTGTGAAGAAAGGGAGAATCAGTATTCTCTACGGATGAGCCCCTTATTCAATACCAAGCCTTGTTACTTTGATTATACAGACATCTGAAAAAGTACCCCTTACATATCACTGTATAAATACAATGCGACTGAATACTGAAATCTAACTTAATTACAAATTTTCACATTTTATATTTAAATTGATTAAAAAGATAAAAATGGAAGGAAACTAAAACTCCATGGGGGGGAAAATGGCTGGGCTTGAATTTTAAATGGATCGAAAATGAAACAAAGAAAGAACATGAATACATCGAGCAATGGAAAAGGCAGGACCAGGATTCTGGTCTGAGGGTAGTGTAAAAGAGTGGGAAGTTTAGTGAAAAATCTATAATTCATACTGACTCTTCTCCTTTACAGTTCCTAACCAAAGCTATTGCTAAGTTATACAAATCACAGCAGCAAAAATGACACAAAACCAACCAATCATTCTAGCAGAAGACAGATTAACACCTGATCAGTGTCACTGACCAGTTATGTATTGCTCATTCTGTGGATTCCATCGCCTCATGGAATAGAGAATGATACTGAGTCCCAACCAAAGGCTAAGTAATTAAGTCATTAACTTCACCGACCAGATGGCTTCACATTAATGACCCTCCGGTTGTGTCAGGATACAACACTTTCCTGGGCATTATCATTGTGTCGGGTGTTATTAATACATGTATTCTTATCCACCAGTTCATATTCAGGGGAGTTCAGTTGAGCTTTCCTAGAAACCATAGCTAATATATTCTTTTTCCAGTGAGGGACAAAAGATATTTCATTAATTTAATGAACACTGATCTCTCCTAATTCATGAATAACTTCCTAAATAATTGTGGCTAAAGTTTGTAGATGTCCACGTTGAAGCACGTTGAAGCACAGTGTGATTTATTTTCAACTTTTTCATACCAGATTCCTTCAAGCAACCTTATTAAGAGTATCCTCGCCATGACTTATATTCTTCTTCATAATATTTAGTTGCCTTACATAACAGCCTGCATCAAATGCACTTTCCTTCCTAATTAACTTGTTAGTTCCTTATTACACAGGAATCTGAAGGTACTAATCAAATGTTCTGTTTGTAATTGTGCTGTGTTAACCCTGATTAAGGATGCATTTATCTCTATGAGGATTACATTAAAATGTAAATGCTACAACTGTTGATTGATGTCTAATTATATCAAGGAAAGCAATTACTAGTGAACTGGATCAACTGATAGACATTGCATGTCCTGAATTCCTGATTTTGTGTGTGTGTGTGTGTGTGTGTGTGTGTGTGTGTGTG
>NC_034599.1:86997731-87004008 GCF_900095145.1 Mus pahari
AGAGAGAGAGAGAGAGAGAGAGAGAGAGAGAGAGAGAGAGAGAGAGATTTCCCTTATATTTTGTTTTCATTATGAGGTTTTAAAATACTAAAATCTGTCATAGAAGAAACATTTTCATAAGATATAAAACCTGTTCTTTGAATTATGGATAACATTTCTTGAATCTTGGGCAGCCCCGGAACCATGATATCCAAAATGTCCTTAAATCTGTGGCAATCCTGCTGCCTCTGTGCCACATGCTTATCAGCTACTCTGCTCAGCAACAACTTACGCTTTTAAAATATGTTTTACCTTGAAAGTTCCATCACTTCTTTGATATCAAAGTACCTAACAGAAGCAACTTTCAGAGGAAAGGATTCTTTTGTTTTACTATCTGCAACGTCACAGTCCGTCACATGAGGAAGGAAGAGAAGAGTTTGACTTAGAGGGCAAACTCTGTGGCCACATAATGTGGTAGAGAATCTTCTGAATGCAGCGGATCATGAATCAGAGTCTTAAGCTTGAAAGCAGAGTCAGCAACTTTCAAGGACTGGTTCTAGTGAGTTGCATTGGCCAGGGAAACTCCATTTCTAGACGGTTGTACAGCCTGGCCACACAACGGCACCAGCCTGAGAATAGGTAATCAAATGTCGTGGACACTTACCAGCTCTCAGGAGCAACACTTTGCCTTGGGTTAGTTTGTCATGTCCCAGCTTCCATGTTTGTGGCAGATGATAAGCTTAGCTTATTATATACCACATCCCTTACTCTGTTTTGGTTGTATTATCTCATTGTTTTTTCCCTCTGTCTTACCATTTTTTATTCTGTGATGGATTGTTTATCCAAAATGTATTCATTGGTTTTCATAATTTGCAATTAGTATTTATAATGTGATGTTCATTCATTTGCATCTACCTTCAAATAATACATTATTGCATCTCCCTTTGAAATCAGTTTTATTCCACATATTTTACTATGACAGTTATGTATAATCTCTCTACGTTGTGCAAAACTGCTTCCTTCCAACTGCAATTCAATGACCATGGATCAAGCGTTCCCCATGATTCCTTCATCCTTATACTACAGGCCTCTGGTAACCACCATTGTAGCTTTTAAAAAGATCTTAATACATATGTCATATATTATACATATTAGTGTATATATGCACAAAACTAGTATATATATATCATATGTACATCATATATATATATATATATATATATATTCCATTTTGAAAATTCTTTCACTTATTTTCACTAATTTTGTTCCTTTACTTGTTCATATAATAAATTCAATTACTATTTCAAATAGAAACTATGACAGAGGACATTCTTGCCCAATTTCAGATTAATTCACTATCACAGTGTTGATTTTTTTTCATATTTGTAATCTTCTTACTGATTTTTGCTCATTTCTCTACCCATGGTTCATCATTTCCACTGGAATTATACCATATAAAGCAATTATTTTCTGTCTTTTGTTTGTGACTTCTATTTTCTTTACTGGGGATTGAAAATTTTAAGTCAACAGAAACTGAGGTGTGTCTGTATGTATACAGGTCCTTGTCTTCCTATTACAATGTTTTTGATGTGAAGACGTGTGTGATGCCAACTGTCTGGAAGCTAGATTTGAGGTTTTTCTATTTTTTAACAATACTGCATCGTTGGTTTTCCAACTATTTTACCAGTTTAGTGTGTGCGTTCATTGTCTAGAAGATTTCTGCCATGTCTGCTCTCACATTAGCACAAGCTTTTCCTTTTCTGTGCTCTACTCTTCCTCTTGGAGTTCACTCAGCACTTTTACTTGACATTTCACTGTCTGATGGAGAGGACTGTGGAGAGCCATTTCCTGATGTTCTGATTAAAACTCTGTTGTAGCCAAATGCTGACTTGTCCATTCCTGAAAGCATAACCACTTCATGTCCTTAATTCTCATCTAGCTGGGTCTCCGGACACAGCTGTTATTCTCTCTCTCTCTCTCTCTCTCTCTCTCTCTCTCTCTCTCTCTCTCTCTCTCTATATGTATTTGTGCCTGTGTGTTTGTGCATGTGTGTGTGTGTGCGTGTGTGTGTGTGTATGTGCGTGTGTCTGTGTGTATGTGTGTGTGTGTGTCTGTGTGTGTGTGTTTCATGGCTTAAAATCTGGCTCTTGTCATTTGCTGAATCTTATCATTATATTAGTGCTTTTGAAAGAGATTGGAAGACTGAGGTAAAATGACAGGAAATAAGTACACATCTTTCTCAACATTTGATATTCTCCTTTACAAGACCTGCCACTAGACAATACTTCACAGAGTCTCCCTGTCCCCTGAATGCAAATCTGGAGAGGAAAGGAGACAAATCCTACAACACATAGAATCCTTCTGTGCTCATTTCTGACTTCAGTGGCCCCAAGTTCGGCCCCATTCTCTCCTGAGCCTTCTTAGCATCATTTTGTGCAATCTTGAATAATCAAAAGCTTCTCTGTTTCACATTCTACAAGCACCCATCTCACTCAAATTATAAGGTAGCTGCTCACTGTGATGGTTTGAGACATGCTGCACTATCAGGAGATATTTGCTATAGTTATATGTGTTGACCCAGACTTACAAAGTATAAAATTCAGGTGAGGTGGGAGTATTGCATGTTTAATATCAGCCTGGGGTACACACTGATGCTAAATAGAAAGTAATCATGACTTGTAGCTTATCTGATTTATTGTATCCTACTGAAGTAGCTGCTAATCTTTCCAGGTATTCACAGCCTCCAGTGAAAACTGAAGATAAAGAAGTAAGGGAGACCAGTATGAAGAACCTTGGACACAATACTGATTACCAGTTGAGGGGGGAGACTGTAGGTAGTCATTGCAGGCAAGGAAGTGAATCATAGGAAAGAATAAGAATTCAGTTCAGGGGCTGGAGAGATGGCTCAATGGTTAACAGAACTGACTGCTCTTCTAGATGTCCTGAGTTCAATTCCCAGCAACCACACTATGGCTTAAAACCATCTATAATGGGATGATCCAATGCCCTCTCCTAGTGTGTCTGAAGCCAGCAACAGTGTATATATATACAATAAATAAATCTTTTAAAAAATTTATTTTAGTGGGACTTCATTAACCTGGATTAAACTTAGGGGAGTCTGACATGAAGAGGTTTATTGGCAGCATATTTGTAATCTTCTTACTGATTTTTGCTCATTTCTCCACCCATGGTTCATTATTTCCACTGGAATTAATAAAATCAGAAATGAAAAAGGAGACATAACAACAGATCCTGAGGAAATCCAAAACATCATCAGATCCTACTATAAAGGGCTGTACTCAACAAAATTGGAAAACCTGGATAAAATGGACAACTTCCTAGACAGATACCAGGTACCAAAGTTAAATCAGGATCAGATTAACGATCTTAACAGTCCCATTTCCCCTAAGGAAACAGAAGCAGTCATTAATAGTCTCCCAACAAAAAACAAAAAACAAAAAACAAAAACAAAAACAAAAACAAAACAAACAAACAAAGAAACAAACAAAAAAACGCCCAGGACCAGGTGGGTTTAGTGCAGAGTTCTATCAGACCTTCAAAGAAGATCTAATTCCAACTCTCCTCAAACTATTCCACAAAATAGAAATAGAAGGTACTCTACCCAATTCGTTCTATGAAGCCACAATTACTCTGATACCTAAATCACACAAAGATCAAACAAAGAAAGAAAACTTCAGACCAATTTCCCTTATGAATATTGGTGCAAAAATTCTCAATAAAATCCTTGCAAACTGAATCCAAGAACACATCAAAATGGTCATCCATCATGACCAAGTAGGCTTCATCCCAGGGATGCAGGGATGGTTTAATATCTGGAAATCCATCAACATAATCCACTATATAAACCAACTCAAGGACAAAAACCACATTATCATCTCCTTAGATGCTGAGAAAGCATTTGACAAAATCCACCACCCCTTCATGATAAAAGTCTTGGAAAGATCAGGAATTTAAGGCCTATACCTAAAGATAATAAAAGCGATATACAGAAAATCAGTAGCCAACATCAAAGTAAATGGAGAGAAGCTGGAGGCAATCCCACTAAAATCAGGGACTAGACAAGGCTGCCCACTTTCTCCCTACCTATTCAATATTGTACTTGAAGTCCTAGCCAGAGCAATTCGACAACTAAAGGAGATCAAGTGGATACAAATTAGAAAGGAAGAAGTCAAAATATCATTATTTGCAGAAGATATGATGGTATACATAAGTGATCCTAAAAATTCCACCAGAGAACTCCTAAACCTGATAAACAGCTTCAGTGCAGTAGCTGGATATAAAATTAACTCAAACAAATCAATGGCCTTTCTCTACACAAAGAATAAACCACAGCAGAAAGAAATTAGAGAAACAATGCCCTTCAAAATAGTCACAAAAAGTATAAAATACCTTGGTGTGACTTTAACTAAGGAGGTGAAAGATCTGTATGACAAAACTTCAAGTCTCTGAAGAAAGAAATTGAAGAAGATTTCAAAAAATGGAAAGATCTCCAATGCTCATGGATCGGCAGGATTAATATAATAAAAATGGCTATCCTGCCGAAAGCAATCTACAGATTCAATGCAATCCCCATCAAAATTCCAACTGTATTCTTCACTGAATTAGAAAGGGCAATTTGCAAATTCATCTGGAATAATAAAAAACCTAGGATAGCAAAAACTATTCTTAACAATAAAAGAACCTCTGGGGGAATCACCATGCCTGACCTCAAGCTGTACTACAGAGCAATTGTGATAAAAAAAGAATGCATGGTACTGGTACAGTGACAGACAGGTAGATCAATGGAACAGAACTGAAGTCCCAGAAATGAACCCACACACCTATGGTTACTTGATCTTTGACTAAGGAGCTAAAATCATCCAGTGGAAAAAAGACAGCATTTTCAACAAATGGTGCTTGCACAACTGGCTGTTAGCATGCAGAAGAATAGAATTGTTCCATTCTTATCTCCTTGTACAAAGCTCAAGTCTAAGTGGATTAAAATCATCATAATTTGAAAAAGTGTTGCCTGTTATGATACCATCACTGTATGCAAGAAAACATGATTACATCAAAACTATATCCATAGTACTCATGGTACATGTCATTTCCTCCAAGATATGGGTCCTACAGATAAGCTATCTGTACTCACTCAACGACCCAGGGAAGAACCTAACCTGGTTTTGATCATACAGATATCACAAGGGTCTTTGGGACTATTAGTCCCCTCCAGTACTGATTGTAGGAGATTAGTGTGACCTGGTCCAACAAATAACAAATAGCACCAGGCTGTTAATCATCACCAATTCCCAGCTTTCTCTTAGATGGAAGAACAGATTTGCATCTTTCTCATAGGAAAGACAACCTTGGGTCCTTAACATTCCTGGTTTTTGAGATTTTAGGGTTCAAAGACCTTCCCTGCTATGGTATCAAGAACGTAGGTGATCTGAAACCCACATGATTTATTAGTTAGGACATAGCTAAACAACATAAAAAAAAAGAAAGTAGAATTACACTATCTCTGACACCTGTGCTGTGCCAGGGATTAGGTATG
The DNA here is from genome assembly GCF_900095145.1 of Mus pahari. Taxonomy (NCBI): domain Eukaryota; kingdom Metazoa; phylum Chordata; class Mammalia; order Rodentia; family Muridae; genus Mus; species Mus pahari. Next base: position 87,003,265 of record NC_034599.1, read on the forward strand.
TCTAGTCATTGAACAGAAGATTGTAGCTAAGTTTTCTAACAGTTCCACTTTACAGATACAACATGAACTCCCTGAAGATGAGAAGCCTGCCAAGACAGCCCCAGAGTAATTATGTTTGGAGCCTTATCTGCCTAACTGGGATGTGCTGAATGAGATGCCAATGTCCACAGCTGTTATCTCACATGCATTAAAAAGTGGGAACAAGGAAATAATTCAGTAACAAGGCTTTATTAAAACATTTGCAGATAGTAAAGGAAATACTGCTGCCAAATTTGTTAGGAAATTACCCACTAAGTTTTTACTCATTAGAACCAGAAACATATGGGACTCTGTGTAGGGCCAGAATTACACACTTAAGCACTAACTTCTCAAGATTAAAAACAAACGAACAAACAAAAAACCAAACAAACAAACAAACAAACAAGGCAAAGTGGTACACACACTGCTGTTGCTTCCTGGCCTCCCTTCCAGGGCATCCACAACTCTAAAACTAAGAAACCGAAGATACATTGATTAAATTTAGATATATCTCTGCTGTAACAGTGTAGTGGTTAGCATTGAATTTCAACTTGGCAAGATGTAGATCCACACAGGAGAAAAGTTCTGGCCATGCTTCTGAGGGATTATCTATATCAGATTAACCTCTGATCACATCTCAGAGTAGCCAGATCAGATTAATTGAGCTCAGTATGTAAACCAATGACAGGACTGCTCCATGGTTTGGGAAGCTTTTATTGTAAAGAA
>NC_034599.1:87004139-87021064 GCF_900095145.1 Mus pahari
GAGAGAGAGAGAGAGAGAGAGAGAGAGAGAGAGAGAGAGAGAGAGAGAGAGAGAGATCTGGAATGGTCCAGAACAGAGAGAGAAAGAAGTAGACTGAAACTGAATTTGGCCAGCAGACAGATCATTCCATGGCTATTCCCAAGAGAGGAGAGAATAACAGGAACACAGAGAGAGAGAATAGAAAATGTATAGTGAGGACAGAATAGAGAGCAGAGAATACTGAAAATGGCCAGGTAATGAAGATGACTAGCATGGGAGAAGGGAGAGAAGACTGTGATAGGAACTTTGAAATGCATAGCAAGTTCTTGTGAGTAGGGACTAAGGGATCCTGGAGGCTAGGAGTGAATCTTAATATGCTGATAGACACCACAGATATATGTAAATAGGGGACATATGTCCCAGTTGCAGAGGTAAGTTAAATGACTCTCCTTTTGGCAGATAGGAATTGCTTTCATATGCTTCAGAGTATGCTGGCTTTTATCTGAATGCCAGAAATCCTCATATAGTCAAGTTTGAGCTAATTTGCACTGCCTTTTATGTCTTAGGGATAGGATTTCCTTTGGAAATGACAGTGAGAAGAACTACCATGGCTACAGTTGGCATCGTTCCCTGCGATGGGCCTCTAGACTGTATAAAGAGGAATGTCCTAGGAGCATGACCATGCATTACTCTCTGTTCCCTACCGCAGATGGAAGATAAACAGGATTCTCAAGGTCCCACTTGCCATAGCTGTTCTTCCATGATGCTCCGTATCCTCAAATTGTTAGCCAAAATAAATCCTTCCTTGTGTAAGTTATGTTAGTCAGGTATGTTTTCATAGTAATGAAAAAAGTTAAACAATACATAAAATTGATACCAGTGAGTGGGACAGTTTCTATGATAACCTGACTATGATGGTTCTTTGTGATTGATTTGAAGGAGAAATGTGGTTTATTTGTAACTGTGGCTTATAAAAGCCTTGGAGTGTTCAAATAAGCCTTAATAGGCCATTCTGATCATAGCCTAGAAGCCAAAAATGTTAGGCGAAATGTGGATAGTTGGGTCCAAGCTCATGAGATTTTTAGTTAGTGCCCTTACAACTTGAGTGAGGTTAAAATAAAAGGGAGCAGACTAGTGGTTTGGTAGAGAAAATTTCAAGGCAGTACAGAATTCACACTGTGCCATCATAACTACTCTTAGGAAGAATTACAGTAAACGAGCACAGAGTGAAACATAAATATGAGGAAAATGTGAAATTTGGCAAGAAAACATTTGTGAGAAAGATTAGAGTTATCAGCAAGGCATATTGCAAGACAGTTTGTAGTTGTTTAAAGATGTTACCACCATTAAAGTGAAACCTAGTGTGTGCAGAGATATAAAGGGCAGGGGTCCTTGAAGGCAAGGCTTTCACATGGAAGGCTCTAGCTTGTAAAAAGGCACATGTATTTGAAAGTGATAGTGCCACTGGGATGTTTTTTCTTCTCAAAGTCAATGCCTAGTGAAGTGTTGAAGTGTTTCTCCTGAGTCAACCTGGAAAGCACACAGACCAATACCATATAGCCAAAAGTGGCTAAGCTACTACATTTGGAGTAGTAGGAAAACATCAGAGCATCATCTATATGGAATGACCTGGTTTTAAAGACATGGAATATATATGAGTGAGAGTGTCATGGAGTCTTGTTCCATGGCTTCAGAGAATTTTTTGAGGCCAGGCAGTGATGTTGGAGCCCATGCCAGGAGACATGAGAAACCACAGTGTAAATCTGTAAGGATGAAGTCTAAGTATTAATATATACCACAGGCTGTTGGCGATACCTGGGCCTTGGAATATCCACAAAAAAAAAAAAAAAAAGTTGCAGGCTTGAAAGTGATCCAGCCCTCAAAAGAAGCTTCATGTCTATTTAAGAAAGCAGAGATGTATTGGTGGGCAACATAAAATAATTAGAATAAAATAATTTATCAGGAGCACCAGATGCTGAAAATTATGGTTCACGAATGGCTTTTTCTCTGCTATATTTTATGTCTTCTTTTTTCTGGCTATTCCTTACTCTGTCATTTTAGCTCCAAAGGTTCACTAATTCTCCCAAAGGCAGCTCCAAGATGATAACTCTAGCTGGACTACAGAAGGAGCAGAATTCTTAGGAGCCTGTGAAACAGGTTTCTGTCAACCAGGAAGAGCCACTTTCCTATTGACTATTGATGTGGACCCATGATGCATAGCAGAGCTCATGCTAACATGCAGGATCCTCAGGTCCCTATTGGTGCTACTGTGCCCACAAACCTGCACCTCTGCTGCCCTAAACTTCCCGTCTTTTCCAGTTCCTGTGGTTTCTTTCCCCTTCACTGTAGTTACTGGTCTTTCTTTATGACCTATGAGGTTATATTTGTGCTGTAGCTCCTAAGACAGATAGTTCTGGCCTTTGTCAATCTTCCCCTTTCCTCTCTGCTCAGTTAGGTGGACATGGATGCTTTAGGACTTTCCCCAAAGTCTTCTGAAGATTCTCTCTCATATCTATAATAAAATCTGTCTTTCTACCCACTCAAGGATAGGTCATTTTGGCAGCTTCTTAATGCCTTGCTTATATCCCTACTCCTCTGTTTTGAAACTGGAATGCCTATTCTATGCTATTGTATATTGGAAGCTTGTAACATGTTTTTTTTAATTTATGAAAACTAATAGTTAAATGATTGTTTTAAGTCTTAGATGTGACTTAGATTATGTACTTTAAAAGCTTGATGAATTTGCTAAAGACTATTAATGGACATTTTTGAAGCTGAACTGAATACATTTTGACTTATGAGATGGCCATGAGCTCTTGAGAACAAATTGGAACACTATAATTTAAACTAACATAGCTGGGTAACAACTTGATAAGGTAGCAGTGATCCTGAATTCCAAGTTCTACTTCATGTGATTTAGAATCATCATGGAAACAAATCTCTAGACATTCCCTTGAGGGATTTTCTAGACCAATTTAACAAAGGTGGAAAGATCCACCAATATGGGTAACAGTATTCTGTGAACTGTGGTACATTGCTTAATAGAAATAAGAGATGGTATTGAACAATAACCTTCATTCTCTTTTACTTTCCAATAGAATTTACCTTGTAACTAGCAGCATCATACTCCTGTGATTACAACTTCCTTGTCTAGATGGGCTTCCCCCGGAACTAAAGCCGAAAGCATCTTTTTCTTCCTTAAATTCTTTTATCTAGGTATCTTACTGCAGTAATTAGGATTTCAGACAAGTAAACTGGTTGTGAACCCGTGAAGCACATCTTTATGTTACAATCTAGTTAGGTTGTGTAATGTCTGATTAGGAATATATTGGTATATTTCCAAGACTTTTGAAAGTAAAATCACAGACTCTTTCTAAATCTTATACAGCTTTTTGAGCTATCCATTTTAATGTTTCTCTTCTGCAGATGGACAAATTTAGAAATGTCTTTATTGCCTATAAAAATCGAATTACTTATTGGAGAGAATATGTTACTGGATGTTTTTACAATGCTATTTTTAGGGAAACAGACACTGAGATATCCTAACATGTGAATAATTTTAGCATACAGAAATATCTTGCCATAACATGGAGTCTAACAAAAAGATTTAAAAAGGAAACTTGAATTTTTTTCTTGTTATATAAAGTTAACACATCAGTAACCATCTCTTATGGAACTCTGTTCTTACAGCATGATCTGGCCACTGCTCTCTTAAAAATCAGAGCACAGGAGGCCCTCACAAAATTAGGCTGATCATAGAAGGACAAGGACTCATGAATCAGTATACTGAGTGAATAATGTTCTCTCTCTTTGAAGCTATATAGGCAGTTAAAGGTTGTGGGGTAAGGGGAGAATAGTGAAGGTAACAATTACCAAAATTTCTCCAGTACAACCTGGGTCCATTTCTTTCGTACAAGAAATGATACTAAGTGAGAAAATTGTTCATGTAATCTAGGGCATCTAAGAGGTTGTGATTTAGCCACAGCATCATGCCTGACTCCAACCCAGCTTAAGCAGGAGGCATAACAGATGCTGCAGGCAGAAGCAGGGTAAGTAAGTAGATCTGGCCCATCAAGCTTGTTGAAGAAGGGGAGGTATATGGTAGCTGTTCAACAAGTACCGGGATGAGGAAGCAGAATGACTCATGGAAAATTACTGTGGACTGTGGAGGGCTAACAAGGAGAGTTTCTCCATCAAAACCACTGTACTGATCACTGATCATTGATTCTTTAAGGAAACAATTAATACAAGTGATGACATTTTTCATGCTGTATTGGATCTTGCTAATATCTTTATTTACCTATTAACTCCTAAGATCAACTAGCCCTTGGTTGCAATAACTGATGGGGCGATTTCACAGATCCCCAATCTCAGTAAGGTGGTTTACTTTATAGATCATATGATGCTTACCTATAGTGTTTCGTTGTTGTTGCTATTGTTGGTTTATTTATTTATTCATTTTTTCATTTTTTTTTAGATTTAAAAAAGCTTCTAAAGTATGTGCAAGCAAACCTAATGAAGAAAGATGATAAACTAGTTCATATGGGGTGTATGAAGGTCTGTGGCTCATAGGAGGTGTGGCCCTGTTGGTGTAGGTGTGGTCTTTTTGCAAGAAGTGTTTCCCCTGAGGGTGAGCTTTGAGTTCTCAGATGCTTAAGCCAGGTCCAATGTGGCACTCTCTGTGTCTGCCTATGTGGATGTAAAGCTCTCAGTTACCTCTCTAGCCGTATGTCTGCCTGCTTGCCATCATGCTTCCCACTATGTTTATGATGGACTAAACCTCTGAATTATAAACTAGCCACAATTAAATGTCTTCATTTGTAAGAGTAGCTGTGGCTATGGTGTCTCTTCCCAGCAATAGAAACCCTAACTAAGACATGGTGTAAGTGCTAAATGAAATTTTGGAAGATTTTCATTGGGTTTGGCCCAAATGGCATTCAATAAGATGAATAAGAGGAACCCTATCACAATCTGTATCTGTAAGCATTAAAACAATGATTAAAAATCATGTGCAATTATACTCTGCAAGGGGAAGAAAAGGTACACCCATGACCATAAAACCCAGTGCCACGGTTGAACCACCTTCATATTAGTCACGTACACCCCTGGCACTCCCAAAACAGCTCAGACTTTTGCTACTGCTTTTAGGTCTCCACCAGAACTAGATAGAAAAACACTGTTGTTAAGGATATCTCATAATTTGCTTTCAGGACACTGAAAAAAGCAATTTAGACTAAATTGGATATTTCTTCTCTAGTGAATGGTTTCCTTAGTGTCAGTAGGTACTTTGAAGACTTCTTTAGGTGAACTGCCATCAATGTTCCTATTTCTGCTTAGCTGCTGACTTTGCATAGCACATTATCAATGTGCCAGGCAAAGTGCATCTATTACTTCAACAGTGGCACAACTATACAGGATGTCAACAACTGCTTTTCAACTGGATTTGAATTCTGTTCCAAAGGAAGGAGTTTATGTCTGGTAACTTTAGAATAATCAATAGCCTGAGGGTTTGGAAGTCATACATCCATGGAAAAACTCCAATTATAGTCTCGTCTTACTGAGTGCATAAGGTTTTATTATCAAATTACCTTCTAAACATCTATAAGTATATTCAGATTTAAAGATCATTTTTCCTTTGACCTTGATCAGGAAAGCTTCCCTTTGCTTTTAGTGGTGATTATTTTGATTACTCAGTACTAAGCCAAAGCACTGAGGCTTAATGATTGTTGCTTTAACAAGTTGTTTCAGGGTTCCTAAACGATATATTTGTTTTACTACTTCCATGTCTCAGGGATGTCACAGAAGGAGGTAAGTGAAGACAAGAACTGGAGAAAGAGAGGAGTGTTTCAGATTTTGTCCTATGGGCATTACGTAGCCATTACCATCCTGAATAGCCATAAAATAGTCATAATTATCTTCATGAAACTGTCAGGAGACAAATCCCTTTAATGTTCCATAATGGAGGAGGACAGGATCTCATGAAGTGGGACACTAGACGCAGGAGACCTCATCTGTTCTCAAAGGCTAATAAGTTGTTGTCAGTTGCTAGATGTAATTTTCTTCAGTGGTATAGTTTCCCATACGTTGTAAGGAAACTTAACCCTTCTTCTGAAAGGAACCTCAAAAAATATTAGTTCGCTAAACTCAATTTGATGAAATAATCCTTTGGTTTGATGATATTGCCCCATTTGAGGTAAACAGACATTTATTCCTCTTCTTGGGAAACACCTAGAAGAGCAACAAATTCTAATAATTTTTCCCTACTTTATGGAACACAATGAAAACTGACCCTCCAAAAATATCCACATCCTAATCTCTGAAGCTGCTTTATGTGGCCTTATGGGAAAATCTTTTTGCATCGAATAACTTTCTGGAGATGGGAGATAGGGGATGATCTTGTGTGAATCAGCTAGGCCCCCCATGTTATCATCTTCTCTTCTTCCAAGACAGAAAAATTGGAGATTTTTACACAATTATTAACAGAGAGAGAGAGGGAGGGAGAGAGAGAGAGAGAGAGAGAGAGAGAGAGAGAGAGAGAGAGAGAGAGAGAGAGATGGGGGGACAAGTTTAAAAATGCTTATCTTGAAGACTGTGGTCAAGAGCCAAGAAGTACTGGCAGGTGCTAGAAGACAGAAAAGAAAAATAGTAGATTTTCTAGTGTTTTTAAATGCTGTAGCACTGATAACAACTTGCCTTTGGTCGAGTCTTCTGACCTTTACATTTAGAAATATATACATAAATAAGTAAATGAGTAAATAAATAAATAAATAAATAAATAAATGTATTCACATGTTATAATATATATATATATATATATATATATATATATATATATATATATATCATATATGTTATATGTGCTTTGAAGAACCAAATCTAGAATAGTAGCTTGTTACAGCAGCTTCAAGAAACTAATACACCCCTAAAATATTACTATGTAATCCAAGCATAGTTACTTATCAGTATAACTGAAAGCAAGATGGACCATGCTTTTAGTCTGTTAAGGACATGTGGGTAGAAGCTTAGGATTTAGTTGAAATCAGCCATATTGTTCACACCTGGTAAGACAGTCAGATATACAGTTTGCTCAGCTCAAGAATTCCTTGCCTTCTCAGAAAGAAAGGAACCCCATTAATTGAAGAATATGTACATGGCTATGCTGCTTCATTCTATTTCAAGAATATTTTGTTCTATGGAAGCCTTTTATGACAACATTTTCTGTTTCATTTTACAAGGCTGATATAAATTTAGTGTAAAATAGTAATTGGTATATTGTTTTCACTGAGCCTGTCACCTAGAATATGCTAACAGAAGAAAAACATGCCACAGAGAGAGCATGAGGGCATGAGAAACTTGACATGTGAATCTCACATGCTTCCATAACGGCTGACTATAAACTCATAGGAAGGACAAAACAATAGAATGATGAAACAAAGACAACTGACACTTTTCAATTTGAGCTCAAATAACCAAGATAATTTAAAACAGTGCTTTCTCTCCTTTGCTTCTGTTCAAGTTTAATCATATTAACTAAAATAATTGATAACCATCTATCATGGATATTCAAACATATGGAGCATGTTATTCCAGAAAGACGAAATTGTGCCTGCTTATAATGTAAGAAGAAAAAGTAAAATCTATTTATGTACACATATGTAAATATAAATGCACAGTCATACTTTATGAAACTTCTACTATAATATTATGTGAATTTTAAATTATATTTGAACCTAAATATATAAATCAACAAAACTCACTTTCCTTGCCAAGATAAGACTGGAAAGCACACTTGGCAAGTAGAAACATTTGTTTTAAAACCAACCCAGAGTTACTCCTGTCTGAAAGAACTGCAGGAACAAAAATGGAGAAGAGCCTGAGGAAAAGGAGGTCAGCATCAGGCCCAAATTGAGATCCAGCTCAGGGGGGATGGGGCAAGGCACGACACTATTGCTGAGGCTATGATGTGCTTACAAAAAGGGGTCTATCATGACTGCCCACCAAGCAGCTGAGAGTCAGATGCAGATATTTACACCTGTCCAATGGACAGAAGCTGTTGACCCCTGTGGTTGAATTAGGGAAAGGTTGGAAGAAGCTGAGGAGGAGGGCGAACCTGTAGGAAGACCAGCAGTCTCAATTAACCTGGACACCCGAGATCTCTCGAACACTGGACCACCAACCAGAAAGCATACACCAGCTGATATGAGGCCCCCCAACACATATACAGCAGAGGACAGCTGGTCCTGGACTCAGTCATAGGATAGACACCTAATGCTGAAGAGACTTGGGGCCCCAGGGAATGGGAATGCCTGGTGGGGTTTGGGGGGAAGTGGAGAGGTGGGAAGGTGTGGAATGTGGAACAGTTGGAATGTGAACCAGGAGGGGGATAAAGTCTGAACTGTAAAAAAGAGTAAAGAAAAAACAACAACAACAACAACAACAACAACAAAAACCCAAAACCAAAAACCAAAACCTAAAACAACAAAAAACAAATAAGAACAGCTTAAAGTCAAAAGATCCAGAGCAGCATGATACAATATAAGAAAACCAAAGGAAAACATCCTTAAAGGGAAGTTTAATTATAGACTTCAAAAACTATACCCTTTGATTCAGTGGTCGAAAGATCCAGTGTTTTCTCAACACTGATTTTAACTATAAGCCTGCTGGCAGGGTACCCCTTGACTTCTAACTCACTTTCTTTTCCCCTCTCTTCCTCCTTTTCCATTCTCCATTTGCTATTCACAATTGGCAGCCTTCCCCATTTTTACTCTGTAATTTCAACTCATTTATCATTGAGGTCCTTTCTGGGTCCACTTTAGATTTATTTTTTTTAATTGTGTGTGCCTATATGTATGTGTGTGTGTGTGTGTGTGTGTGTGTGTGTGTGTGTGTGTGAGAGAGAGAGAGAGAGAGAGAGACAGACAGACAGAGACAGAGACAGAGAGAGAGACAGACAGACAGAGACAGAGACAGACAGAGACAGAGACAGAGACAGAGACAGAGACAGAGACAGAGACAGAGAGACAGAGAGATCTTGTGGAGGCCTCCAAAGTGTAGAATCATCTTGCAGCTGCTGTTATAGTCATTTGTGAGCAACTGGTATGGGCCCACTCAACCAATCTCAGGATTTTGGAAGAATAATACATGCTCTTACCTGCTGAGCCATCTCTCTAGCTTGCCAATCCCCTCAACTCAAGTCTATTTTATAATCTGTTTATCTATGAAACTAAGAAACTGCAAAAAAAAAAAAAATGACCCTGATAATAAATGTGAAGGAGCAAAAGGTAAAAAATTTGATACAGACCTTGAGATCCATAGCAGCTGGGTGATGTTTGCATGTTGTTACTGTTAATGCTTTTAACTAAACTTTTCCAAAGCCTTTAGTATATTCTGACACCTTCTAGATGTAATGTTATCAGTGGAAGATAGGATGAGATTTGCTAGAATGTGGTGTTCTCGTCTTTGCAAATTTTAATGCTTTTGTTAATAAAAGGCAGTCATCACTTAGATTTAGTTATATACTGTTTTAGAACGGTATGTTTTCTAGTTATGCTATCAAAGGCAGAACTATGAATGCCATCTTGTCTTATTAATATTATTTCATTGAAACAATAAAATACAGAGAAAGCAGGTATTTTCATTAGAACAGGTGCAAACTAAGACTGCTATACAAAAAAATGTTATCTTTGGTCTGTCTATTTTAAGCCCTTCAGTCTGTCTTTACTAACCATAGCAATCAAGCGGCTGCTCCTTATTGATTAGTGTCAGCACTGCTTAACAACTTTCCTGGAATTATGCATGAAATAAATCTAGTACTTGTGATTTCTGACTGCTGCACGTGAGTTTATTTTGTTGCTCTGAGAGGAGATGCATAGGGATATTTGCTGATAGCTAATAACATCTTCAGGTAGGACAGAGACTCTAAGAGCATTATCACATCTCCCAAAGGATGAATGCTGCCGTGTTCTTGTAAGTTGTTTGTTTTTCTGGGTCACAACTGAAAGCCAGGAATGAATAAATAAGTAAATAAACATTTTCATCTCTGTTCACAAGATTGCACAGCTGCTGTTGAAATTTGGAAACTATAGAAGGAAATACATGGATATTCCTGACAAGGACACAAAGAAAAGGGGGAAACTCAACACCCATGGGAATAAATATTGTTTATTGTATCCATGGTGACAGTTGCTAAGAAATCAAAGGAATTTAGAGGAATTTCTATTGCTTAAATAAAGAAAATCTTGGTTGTGGACTATGTGGAATTCTATTTAATCATACACTGAACACAGTCCTGTCATTGGTGACAACGTGCATGGGCATGGGGAAATACGCAATGACCAGGAAGACACGTGCCAATCTTACAAAAATGTAAATTCTGATTGACACACAGGAGGGTAAATGGTACTAACAGATGTCATGCAAAGAAGGAGAGGAAAGAAGGAGAGAGTGGGCAGTTTGAGTTGATCGGTTGTAAAATGGGGACAAGTTTTTCTGGCGAGCTATTGCCTACCAGCAGAATTAATGTGTGCTTGTGTTTTACATCTTAAGCCAGAAAAAAGTGAAATGTTTCAATATCAGTAAATAACCAGAATTTGGGAAGGAAATGTGGTACTCTTGGTTTAAACATCACATAGTCTTTACGTATACCATAGCATCATGATTCCTCCATTCTTGTGTACTGTGTTTGTGGATATGATGCAATTTCTTCTATACTGACTGCTGACCATGACTCCATCGACATTTCTTTCCCTTTTCCTTCTCTCCAGCTATAAATAAAACATAATCAATGTGGTAAAAGGGGCTAGTGATTAAGAATATTTTCTTCATTAACATGGACTTGTATATCTTTATATGAAATTATAAGATTCATTTGTTGTACTCTAATGACTGTCTAAGTAAAGGAAAGCTCACAGCAGACAGAATAGTCTAAGAGCAAACTTGTAAAAGTATAAATATATCTTGATTTTTCTGCAAAGAACAATAAATGAGAACAATGTTATCCAATGAATTTAACATTGATTAAATAACATTTAATGAATTAATGTCTGAAATTTGCAAGTTAGCCTAAAGTTTCTACTGTACAATGAGTTTCTGTATTTCATAATAAAAATATGTTCAATGATTTATTAAGTTTTTATAGTGCAAAATTTCTAACCAATACTTTGGCAATAGATATGCAATGTTATAAGACATGAGGTACTAATTAAATTATGCTGTTAATTATTCTTTGTAATTGTGCTCATTTGTATGATTTCATTTGTAAAGTAATTTCATTTGTAAACAAGTACTCTGGAGGCTTATATGGATAGCTCAGTGAGTAAAGTTCTGGTTATAGAAATATGTCAACTTGATTATGGTTTCTCAACAGACACACAAGAATGTGTCTGATAGCTCTAATTCCACTGCTGGAGGATACCAAGGGCTTATCTGGCAAGCCAGGATAGCTACATCACATAGTACCACGTTCACTGGCATACCTTGTCTCCAAAAAAAAAAAAAAAAAATGGAATGTGATAGCGTGATACACTGGATGTTGATCCCTGGCCTCCTTATGTGCACACATGGGCATACACATACACACACACACACACACACACACACACACACACACACACACACACACACAAAACCAAACCAACCAAACAAACAAAAACAAGACAAAATGAATAACAAAACCAAAACAATAAACAAGCATTTGGGGGGGGGCGGTGTAGCAAACTTTATTAATGGTATTCAAGAGAGTAGGGAGGACTCCCTAGGCCCCTCCTATTACTATGGGGGTCTGAGATGGTAATTGTGAGGGAGATGCTCAGTGTTGAGGGCAGAGTTGGGTCAGGGACTCAGCAACTGAGGGCTTCTCTCTTGCTCTCAGAGTCCTTGCTGGGGTGGGTGGTCCAGGGTTTCTTACTCCTTGGAGGCCATGTAGGCCACGAAGTACACCACTCTGCTAATGTAGGCCTATTCATTGTCATACCAGGAAATGAGCTTTACTAAGTTGTCACTGAGAGCAATGCCAGCTCCAACATCAAAGGTAAAAGAGTGGGAGTTGCTGATGAAGTCACAGGAGAAAACCTTGTCCTCAGTGTAGCCCAGGATGCCCTTCAATGGGCCCTCAGATGCCTGCTTCACCACCTTCTTGGTGTCATCATACTTGGCAGGTTTCTCCAGGTGGCATGTCAGATATTCAACAGATATATTGGGGGTAGGAACAGGGAAGGCCTTGCCAGTGAGCTTCTCGTTCAGCTTTGGCATGACCTTGCCCACAGCCTTGGCAGAACCAGTGAACGCAGGGATGATGTTCTGGGCAGTCCCACGGCCATCATGCCACAGCTTTTCAGAGGGATCATCTACAGTCTTCTGAGTGGCAGTGATGGCATGGACCATGGTCATGAGCCCTTCCATGATGCCAAAGTTGTCATGGATAAACTTGGCCAGGGGGGTTAAGCAGTTGGTGGTGCAGGGTGCATCACAGACAATCTTGAGTGAGTTATCATATATTTCATGGTTCACACCTGTCACAAACATCTACAGAAGAGGCGAAGATGATGACCATTTTGTCCCCACCCTTTAAGTGGGCCCTGGCACCACTTGACAGCAGTAGACTCCACGACATACTTAGCACCAGCATCACCTCATTTGATGTTAGCAAGATCTCACTTGTGGAAGATGTCGATGGATTTCCTGTTGATAACAAGCTTCCCATTCTCGGCCTTGACTGTGCCATTGAATTTGCCATGGTTGGAGTCAGACTGGAACACGTAGACCATGTAGCTGAGGTCAGTGAAGTGGTCATTGATGGCAATAACCTTCCCTTTGCCAAATGCAAGGCAGAAGGCAGCCCTGGTAATCAGGTGCCCAATATGGCCAAATTCATTCACACCAACCTTCACCATCTAGTCTACAGGAAGAGGCTGGCAATGCACAAGATGTGTCTGTCGCTGGAACAGGGAGGAGCAGACAGTCTAAACAAACATTTTTAAGAGATCATGTTGTATGTTTCACCTTCCTTGTGCAATTTTAGCAGGTGTAAACTGAGTACCTATATTGGTTCAGCTCTGGTTTTCTGATATGCTATGCAATATGCACTGGTTATGCCTCTTAATTCAATGTAAACTCCTTAGTCTGAGGCCAATCCTTGTAAGGAATAACCTTTAGTTCCTATTACCCTTCCAGGTTAAAAAACAAAACAAAACAAAACAAAACAAAACAACATATCTTGTGCAAAAGTTTGCTGCTCTTGGCAAAAGATTTGAAGCTTTATTTGACATCTTGGTAAATGCCTATGAATTTGTGTTTATCGATTCCACATGATTAAGGCCCTATTTGTTCAAATATTCTGGAATTGCAGGTTTGAGGAAAAACCTGTAGTGTTCTCCCCTTGATCTTTCTCAGTCTAAGAAACTTTAGTTTGCCGTTTCAGTAAGCTTCTTAGTTTGTTTTGACTTTGTGCTTTACTTACATCAGTGCACAAATTCGTACATGTTCATATGTGTGTGTTCGTGTGTGTGTGTGTGCCTGTGTGTGTGCCTGTGTGTATATGTCTGTGTGTTTGCATGCGTGTGTTTGGGGTATGTATAAGGTATGCGTGTTTATGTGTGTGCTTACGTTGTAGTCTTGTATTATTTTATCTTTACAACATGGGGTATTTCAGTCAGCTCTACAGGTAATTACATTTATATTGAAATATTAATATGGTCACTGAGGCCAAATTATAAGTACCTATTCTATCTAGCAGCACAGAGTCTTCCATGGTTTGAAAGTGAATTCATCACAGGCTTATGAGTTTTCATCTTGGTAAATTTTAGCAAGTTGTAGAACTTTTGAGACATGGGGCCAACCCGGTGTAGGTGGGTCAGTGGAGAGGTTATGGAGGAATGGACGATGATATTTATCATCTGCATCCCTTCCTGTCTTGTTTATGCTTCTTGGTCTATCAGGTATAAAAATGTAGCATCATATTTCTGCTTCAAATTAATTGTACAACTAATCCTTCCCCACAGTGATAGACTGTATCCTCAAACCATGGGCCAAAATTAATCCTTGCTCTCATGAGTAGTTCTCCAGGTATTTGGTCATTGTAGATGAAAAAATGAACTAATATATTACCTCTCTCATTACTTATTCAACTTCAACTCTATGTAACCTTGAAAATTAATCAATAAACCACAGCAGAAGACCTGGAGAACAAAGGAATTAAGTGTCATCACTTTACATCAAACCTGATAAAATTAGGATCTTATGTTAATGAAAGGTATTTGTAACAGAATTATACTGGGTTATATTTATTATGGAATAAGAAGAAAAAAGTAACACATAACCAGCAACCTAGAGTGATCAGATGGAAACATTCCCTTGAAGATCTTTAATGGGACTTATGTAGCTTACACATACACACACGCACGTACACACACACACACACACACACACACACACACAATACATATATACACAAACACACACACATACACACACAATACATACACACACACACTCACACACACACACACACGCACACACACACACACACACACATACATATTCCTGTGGTAAGAATGTTTATGCTATGATAAGAGTATTGCCGGGACTTATTAATGGTTTTAGTTCCCTGAAATAATCTAAAGTATTGAGAGCAATCATTTGCCCCTCCATCCACAGTCCATAGTCTGTCTGTCTTGAGTAGGGGGCTGTCACTCAAACTGTCTCATTTTTGAGAACTAGCTGAACTGTTTGCAGAGCACCTCAGTTACTTTAAGTTCTCTACCAATGCCCAGAAGAATCTTACTTGTAGCTATAAGACAGCAGCGATCATCAGCAGTGATCATAGTACTGTGGAAACCACAATTGTTAAAAAGTCTCTGTCCCTTTGTAATTGCAGACAACCTACTAGGAAAATTTCACTTGGCTGTAACCACTAGATTTTATACCATTGCACAAGTGAGGTTGTGTCTAGTGAAATGAGAAGCTGTGCACAGGCATACTTTACCCCATTTGGCAGTGTAAATACCTACTCTTTAGTGTTTCTTTTAGTTATCTCCTGCACACTACAATAAAAGTCTTTTTTTTTTTTTTTTGCTTGTGATCTTTATCAAACCTGCCTGTGTCAGGGAGGGTAGCAAATTGGAAATTAAGACCAAAAAACAAACATGACAAACCAAGCATTCCAGAAACTACATGCCATACTTCAAAATAAAATACTGTTTGACTCAATTAATTTTCATAAGTTCTTGTTTTATTAATTAAGTCAAAAACAAGTGAAACATGAATGAATGGGCATTTAAATACCATAATGAGTTATAATGCACACAAAAAGCATTGAAATGCAGATATTATATAAAATTAAAAGAAATGAACCCCAAAGTAGTCTTTGGTTTCTAACAACAAATGATCTAAAATAGCATATGTATGTTTTCTCTATCTGCCTGTCTGAATGCATATCCCATCTATTTATCTTCTTACCACCCATCTATGTATCTATTTATTATCTAACATGTTTCTATGTGTCTACATATATATTATTTAGTGATCTATCTATCTATCTCTCTATCTCTCTCTCTATCTATCTATCTATCTATCTATCTATCTATCTATCTATCTATCTATCTATCTATCATTTAATATAACCAACTTATTCAACAGACTAATATTTTACAGGATTCAGGCTAACATTTCCTTCAGTGTCTTCAAACAGTGATCAGTGGACAACACACAATATTAAAACAATCTTCTTCAAAGCAGGAATTTTCATCTCACTGAAACAGTCTGCAAATCAAGTGAAAAGGGCAATTTCAGAGAATAGCAATCTACATACCCAGCTATAACTAAACAAAAAATTGTATATAACTAGAGCTTTATAATTCTACTGTAAATGAGGGAATGTCACACATTAGACTCACAGTTACACTGTTACACACATAATGACAGAGTTCACTGCTCATTGTCTTGACAATAATTAAAGCATTCAGAGAAATCTGAACAGTGAATGAATAGCTGCAAGATGATGAATGTATAAAATAACTATCAACTGTTCCCAACTAAAGAATAACAGATCAGCTATCAATTTTATTAGATATTTATTTCTTATACTTCTATGACCCAATTTGTTAATATAAAGTCCTGCCTTGGAACACAGGTACAACAATAGGAAGAAACTCACAAAGTCTAAATTCCTTAGGATTGACAATTCAGAAAGTACTATCTGATGAGAGGTAAGCTCAGGGTCAAAGAAAGCATGCCATGTGAACTATGTGTTATTGTAGGCTTCCATTGCTATGAAGAGACACCATGACCAGTGTATCTCTTATAAAGGCAAACATTTAATTAGTTCTGCCTTACAGATTCAGAGGTTTAGCCCATTATCATGGCAGGAAGCCTGGGAGCCTCCAGGCAGACATGATGCTAGAGAAGGAACCAAGAGTTCTACATTGTGATCCAAAGGCAACCAGGAAGAGTACCTTCAGCAGTGTGTAGAGTTTGAACTTAGAACCTCAAAGCCCACCCCTGTGGTGAAACACTTCCACCAACAAGGTCACATCTACTCCAACAGGGCCACACCTCCTAGTGCAGCCACTCCCCAGGGCCAAGCACATCTAAACTACCACAAATTATAACTTAAATAAATAGAATATGTGTACAATAACCAGCATTGTGGATATATGCTGGTACTACAGGATAAAACTCTAATCGATGATCTTATGAGCCAATGTATTTCTTCCTCATATGATAGGACCAGTGACGACTATAAGTGTGTGTAAATATTTTTAAAAGTATATATATATATATATATATATATATATATATATATAATATTTTTGTAATAATATTGTATCACAAAAACCTGTTCAAAGTAAGATAATTGGAGTTAAGAGATATCGTGTCATACAAAATATTGCTTAGTCTTTTAATAAGAGTCGCATTACACTTATTCAGTGGATTTAATTTATAATGTTATA
>NC_034599.1:87022163-87029188 GCF_900095145.1 Mus pahari
TCATAATTGGTGAAAATGATACATAATTTTACAAACTTCTGTAATTAATAAATTTTAAATATATTAACTCAAACAACTTTATGTCAAACTTTACTTTCTTATCTTTTTGAATTTTGTTGAAATCTATTCATTGCATGCACTTTGATTGTATTCTTTCCCTTTCCTAACTCCTCCCACCTCCTCAACTCATTGTTACCCATGGTCTATCCACATCATATATGTTCTTTCTCTCACTCTTATTTTAAAAATTACCAGAAAAAAAACAAAAATCAAAATAGACATAAAAACAAACAAAAGAAAATAAATAAGAACACAAAAAATTCAGAACCAGAATATTGAAACAAAAAGAACCAAAATTTCTAACTACTTTTGGGATTTGGACCTGCCTTGAAGTGTGGTTGATAGATCTACCCAGTCACACTCAAAGAAAGAAATATGATTGTCCCTTTACCAGCATATATCAATTGTAAATCACTTCTTAGTACAAAGATAGTTGCTCGTTTATATTCAATATTGCTCAATTCATAATAGACATAAATTAAGAATAGCAAAGATTTCTATCTAAAAATGAATGGCATGAAAACCTGATTTATTTACACAGCAGAATATTATTCGGCTACAAAAAATTAAAATGATGAATTTCCCAAGTAATGGATATAGTTAGAAATAATTATCCTGAATGAAGTAACCAAAGTCCAGAAAGACAAACATTGCATATTTTCTCTTATATGTTGAGGAAGGTTCTGAGCAACCAGGGTCTATGGGTGAAAATAAAAATATAGAGAGAATAATTTGGCAATTTTACCATTTAGCAAATTAAAAATAGCAAGTTTTGATATTTCTGATCTAGATCTTATGAACTCCCCCACCTTGGGTAGTTTTTGCTTTTTTGTTTGTTTGTTTGTTTGGTTTGGTTTTGCTTTACATCATTATTTATTTCTAAAACTACAATTAATAGCATTACATCTTCCCCCTTCCCTTTTCTCCCTCCAAACCATCCCACATTGACGTTTCCCTTTGCTCATTTTTAAATTCATGTTCTTGTTGTTGTTGTTTTTGTTTTGCTTTTTTGTTTGTTCCTTCTTTAAGAGCTGTCACATCATACACCCAGATGCATAACGTCTGTATCATACTACTCACGGGTATGACTTCAAGGCTGACCATTTGATACTAGGAGCCAGGATTAATATACCAGTCGTGAAATTAATTACACCAGTAACAAGAACTTGCCTCAGGTCAGAATTGTGATTTGTGGAGTCTATCTCTGGGTAATACAACTGAATATTTTTTCCCCTACCAGGAAAAGAGCACTTTCTATTCCTATGATCTAGATATCATGGAGAAAGTTTGAGGTTTTCACATTCCCTCCACTTACTGTTTTCCAGGGTTCCCTGAGAGCTGTCTATCTATCATATGTAGCTAAAGTCTATTGTCTCCAGCAATAGTCTTACTATGTAGTCGCTGTGGATAATTATGGCAAGATCTTGTGTTTCCTTAGGATGTTAATGGTCTCTCTGACCAATAACTTGTTTGGAGATGTCACATACATTGTATTGCAGTTTTAATTTACCAACCTATGAATTCTTGAAGCAGTATTGTCCATACAGAGTCATTTCATTTAAACTCTAAAGTTTTAATATGATATTCTAAAATTTGCTTAGTAACTAGTAAGTTTCCATAAGGCTTACATAGACTTATGTAGTTCTAGTTAATCTATCCATTGGTTCTTTCTCTCCATATCCCCATTTTTTCAATTAATCTTTTAACTATTAGTATTTCTTCCTCTTCTTGCATATCACATTTATTCTACCATTCCTTAAATTTTTAAAATTGAGTTGTGAGACAGTAGGCTTCTACATGGGGTTTCATACACTACATTTTTGTCTAAACCCTCTAACCTTAGTTTCTCCTATTCTTCCAGACATCTCCTTGCTTAAGCCATTTAAACTTCACTAGTACACCTCTGTTTCCATTCCATCTGTGGAACAAACCTCACATCTAATCATAAAGGAGTTAGTTAGCCCATAACAGCTATGCCACTATTGTACCAGGGATCACATCTTTTCTGATTGGTTGGTATTTCAGCATTCAAGACTTAGTACTTGGTAAGACCACTGATGTCTTTTCTCTCCCAGCAGACTCCATAGTACTTTTTTTGCATTATGAAGAGTAAATCCTGCCAACTTTGAGACAGTTTTCTCTATGTCTTAAAGCCAAAGTATTTGTTCTCTTTAGGAGTGGGGTCTTGGAAAAATTTAAATGTATAGAACACCCCATTTTTTCTATGTTAGCAATATAGTGGTGCAACAATGCTGCAAGGTGTTCTTGTCCATTAGAAGCCTCTACATCTCCGATAACAAATTATGCTTATAAATATTTAAAGAATGGAAAACTGATAGTAGGAATGGGATTAATTTGCAGTGTGCATAAAGTAAATATGGCAAAGGGTATAAGTGATTTAAATGAACTACATAGTGTGCTTTATTTACATTCTTCAGGTATGTGAGCAGAATTTAAATTTAGTTACTGTACAAAGCAATGAGGCTCCTTTCTACACATAGGTAGGTGATAGATTGCTTCATTGCTTTTTTTCAGAGATGAACTAAATGATACATAAGGCATTTGGAGATTATTTCTCAACCTTCACACACATAAACACACACACACATACACACGGGGGGTGGGGGCCAAGAAGTATATTTTTTGTTGTAGAGATAATTGTTGTCCTATGAATATTTTTGTCACTGTATATAAATTAACTCCTCTAACTATAGTGTGAAGGTACAGAATATGAACACACCAATGAAGTGAATTATTGAGGTAAATCAAACTTTTGCATTCTGTAGTTGAAGTTAGTATGTTATTAGTAACAAGAACAAGTTACTCATTTACATTTTGATGCCTCATAATGAGTAGATAAATATATTGGTAAAGCTAACCAAAACATATTTTGCTCTTCTAGGTACATATATTAAAAATGGTTCTAGTTTAACAGCTTGCTTGCAATAAAATACTTCATGACCCAAATGTTATAGACTGTTGCTGGAATTGTAAAGTGTAGCTTTTTATTGTTACTTTATTGTATTTCTGTTAGTCATACATTCAAGATCTTAATTTATTAGTTCTACTCATGTGTACACTACACCTGCAATAGTTTTCCATTTTATAATACTCAAAGATTTTCGGTTTCATTTTTTCTGTTCAAAATATTTATTTTATTTTATATATATTTTTTGTGTTTTGACTGCATGTAAGTTTGTGAACCACATGTGTTCCCTGTTCCCAGAGAGCCAGCAAAGGTCATTGAATCCCCTGTAATTGCAGTTATACATGGTTATGAACTGCCTCAGGGTACTGGGAATAAATCCAGTGTCTGATGGAAATGCACTCAGTGATCTTAACTACTAAGCCTTCAGCTCTTCATTTTCTTTACTTATAATGCGTAAGTGTTCTTATTTTCCTTAATATATATATATTTAAAAGATTTATTGATGTGTGTTCATGTACACATATGTTCATATATATGATATATATTTAAAAGATTTATTGATGTGTGTGTACATGTACACACATGTATATATACATGCATATATGTGGGTCATTGGGCTATACACAGGCAGTCTGGTCTCCAGTCGAGCTGAGATGTTGAACTCCAGGTGATAATTCACCTACATGGGACTGAAGGAGTTCTCTCATGTCTCCTGGAACTCTGGCTTCTGTCAGAGTTACCACCCCCACAGCCCCCACAGGAGAAGCATGATTAGTAGTCACTTAGGCAATGTCCCAAGCTTCTGACCTTCAGGCTAGACTCCTCCCCAGTTACCTGGCAACAGAAAAGAAAGCAGCATACTTTAAGAAGGGCTCTTTGGTCCCTACTTGCTATCTCACTCTCTTGCTCTCTTGTTCTTACTCCCCTTACTCTCTTCTTGCTCTCCTCTTCTCTCTCCTCTCACTCTCCTTCCTCTTCCTCTCTCTTTCTTACTCTCTAGCCTTTCTTCTCTCTCTCTCCCTTTCCCCTTTGTCTCCTCTTGGCCATGGCCAGTCTTTCTCTCTTTCTACCTTCTCTCCTTTTCCCCTGCATTTCTATAATAAAGCTCTAAAACCATAGACTCTCTCTGTTCATCAAGGCCCACTGCACGGACTCTTGACTGTGTGGGAACCTCTCTCATCTTAACCCTGGGGCTATAGAGTGCAGCTCCTGGGACCCCTGTTGGGGGCTACCTCTTGTCCACCCCCCGCTGAGTGTGGTCAGTGGCTTAGATGCCCACCTGGGGCCAAGTGGAAAGCATCCAGCATCTGCCTGCCTAGAGCACAGGAGGAATTTTGGCTGGATGTGGGCTATCCTCCCTCCTCCCTCTTTCCCCAGCCTCTTTTAGTTCCCCTGTGTGTGTGTGTGTGTGTGTGTGTGTGTGTGTGTGTTTGCCTGCATGTGTGCAAGTGTAACATGAATGTGCCTCTACCATGGAGGCCAGAGAGAGTGTTAGCATTGGAGTTTCATATAGTTTTGTTCCATTATGTAGGTTTTGGGAAATTTCTCTGTATGAGAAACAAGTGTTCTTAACCACTGAGTCTCTTCTTCAGTATCTTAAAGTATAGTTACTTAATGTGGTGAATAAGAATACTTTTTCTAGGGCCCCAAGGTCCCCAGAGGACTCTACACGCTGCAGGACACCAAGCATACCCAGGACTTTGAGACCATGGGTGAGTGGAACACAACATCAGCTCCAAAGAATCCTGGAGGGTCTTGTGCCAGCAGGAACAGGGATTAAAAAAAAAAAATAACACACCCAACCAGAGGCTGTAATTCCTTCTGGTTGGGGCCAGCCCCGCCATCTTCCTCCTGAACCTGGCAGAGAGGGCCAAGGTCCCCAGAGGGCTCTCTACCTCACAGGACCCCTAGCACACCCAGGAACTCAGGATCACTGGAGAGCACGTGGGCAACAGAAGCAACAAAGCATCTTGGACAGGGTCCCTTCAGGCCTTCATCTTCAGCCAGGAGATGGAGCTAAGACCTAGACACCTGGACAACTTCCTTGACAGAGGAGAATTGACCTATAGGAAGGGCTCTGACCCCAGGACTCAGGAGGTGGATCTGAGCTCCAGACTTCTAGACACCTGCGCTGCAAGAGGAGAGCTTGCCTGCAGAGAGTGCTCTGACCACTGGGACTCAGGTGAGAGTTGGACTCCCAGGAGTGCTGACAGAGGCTAACAGAATCACAGGAAGAACAAGCTCCAGCCAGAGACAGCTAGAACATTAACACCAGAGATTACCAGATGGCAAAAGGCAAATGTAAGAATCTTATGAACAATGACCAAGACCACTTGGCATCATCAGAACCCAGTATGCCCACCACAGCTAGTTGTGGATATGCCAACACACCCGAAAGCAAGACTCAGATTTAAAATCATATCTCATGATGGTGGTAGAAAATTTTAAGAAGGGCATTAACAACTCATTTAAAGAAATACAGGAGAACACTGCTAAACAGGTAGAAGTCCTTAAAGAATTACAGGAAAACACTGCTAAACAGGTAGAAGTCCTTAAAGAGAAATCCTTTAAAGGATTACAGGAATATACAGCCAAACAGGAAATGGAATTGAAAAAAACCATCCAAGATCTAAAAATGGATGTAGAAACAATAAAGAAAACTGAAAGGGAGACAACTCTGGAGATAGAAATCATAGGAAAGAAATCAGTAACCATAGATGCGAGCATCAGCAACAGAATACAAGAGATGGAAGAGAGAATCTCAGGTGCAGAAGATTCCATAGAAAACATGGACACAACAATCAAAGAAAATGCAAAATGCAAAAAGATCCTAGCTCAAAACATCCAGGAAATCCAGAACACAATGAGAAGACCAAACCTATGGATAATTGGTATAGATGAGAATGAAGACTTTCAACTTAAAGGTCTAGTAAATGTCTTCAACAAAATTATAGAAGAAAACTTCCCGAACCTAAAGAAAGAGATGCCCATGAACATACAAGAAGCCTACAGAACTCCAAATAGACTGGACCAGAAAAGAAATTCCCCCGACACATAATAATAACAACAACAACAAATGCACTAAATCAAGACAGAATATTAAAAGCAGTAAGAGAAAAAGGTCAAGTAACATATAAAGGCAGACCTATTAAAATTACACCAGCAGTCTCGCCATAGACTATGAAAACCAGAAGATCCTGGACAGATGTTATACAGACACTAAGAGAACACAATTGCCAGCCCAGGCTACTATACCCAGTAAAACTCTGAATTACCATAGATGGAGAAACCAAGGTATTCCATGACAAAACCAAATTTACACAATATCTTTACACGAATCCAGCCCTTCATAGAATAATAAAGGAAAAACACCAACACAAGAATGGAAACTACACCCTAGAAAAAGCAAGAAAGTAATCCTTCAACAAACCTAAAAGAAGACAGCTGCAAGAACAGATTCCCAACTCTAACAACAAAAATAACAGGAAGCAACAAATACTTTTCCTTAATATCTCTTAATATCAGTGGACTCAATTCCCCAATAAAAAGGCATAGGCTAACAGACAGGCTACACAAACAGGACCCAACATTTTGCTGCTAGCAGGAAACCCACCTCAGGGAAAAAGAAAGACACTACCTCAGAGTGAAAGGATGGAAAACAATTTTCCAAACAAATGGTCTGAAGAAACAAGCTGGAGTAGACATTCTAATATCGAATAAAATCGACTTCCAACACAAAGTTATCAAAAAAGGCAAGGAGGGGCACTTCATACTCATCAAAGGTATAATCTTCCAACACGAACTCGCAATTCTGAATATCTATGCTCCAAATGCAAGGACAGCCACATTCATTAAGAAAACTTTAGTAAAGCTCAAAGCACACATTGCACTTCACACAGTAATATTGGGAGACTTCAACACCCCACTTTCCTCATTGAACAGGTCCTGGAAACAGAAACTAAACAGAGACACAATGAAAGTAGCAGAAGTTATAAAAGAAGTGGATTTAATAGATATCTACAGAACATTTTATCCT
>NC_034599.1:87029989-87050484 GCF_900095145.1 Mus pahari
AAAATAGATAAACCCTTAGCCAGACTAACTAGAGGACACAGGGACAGTACCCTAATTAACAAAATCAGAAATGAAAAGGGAGCCAAAACAAACCAAGGTACTTGAACCAAGAACCTGAGGAAATCTAAAACATCATCAGATCCTAATACAAAAGGCTATACTTGCCAGGCATGGTGGTTCATATCTTTAATCCCAGCACTTGGGAGGCAGAGGCAGGCAGATTTCTGAGTTCGAGGCCAGCCTGGTCTACAGAGTGAGTTCCAGCACAGTGGGGGCTATACAAGAGAAACCCTGTCTCGAAACAAAACCAACCAACCAACCAACCAAATAAAAGGCTATACTCAACAAAACTGGAAAACCTGGATGAAATGGACAATTTTCTAGAATGAGACCAGGTACCAAAGTTAAAACAGGATCAGATTAAAGACTTAAAAATTCCCATATCCTCTAAAGAAATAGAAACAGTCATTAATAGTCTCCTAAACAAAAAAAAGGCCAAGACCAGATGAGTTTAGTGCAGAGTTCGATCAGACCTTCAAAGAAGACCTAATTCCATTTCTCCTCAAACTATTCCACAAAATAGAAACAGAAGGTACTCTACCAGATTCATTCTATGAAGCCATAATTACTCTCATACCTAAATCACATAAAGACCCAACAAAGAAAGAGAATTTCAGATTGATTTCCCTTAAGAACATCGATGCTAAAATACTCAATAAAATCCTCGCAAACCGAATACAAGAACACATCAAAAAACATCATCCATCCAAGTAGGCTTCATCCCAGGGATGCAGGGATGGTTCAATATAAGGAAATCCATCAACATAATCCACTATATAAAAAACTCACAGACAAAAAACACATGATCATTTCGTTAGATGCTGAGAAAGCATTTGACAAAATCCAACAGCCCTTCATGATAAAAGACTTAGAAAGATCAGGAATTCAAGGCCCATATCTCAACATAATAAAAGCAATGTACAGCAAACCAGTAGCCAACATCAAACTAAATGGAGAGAAACTTGAAGCAATCCCATTAAGATCAGGGATTAGAGAAGGCTGTCTACTTTCTCACTAACTATTTAATATAGTACTTGAAGTCCTAGCCAGAGCAATTAGACAACAAAAGGAGATCAGGGGGATACAAATTGGAAATGAAGAAGGCAAAATATCACTATTTGCAGATGATATGACAGTACATATAAGTGACCCCAAAAATTACACCAGAGAACTTCTAAACCTGATAAACAGCTTCAGTGCAGTAGCTGGATAGAAAATTATCTCAAACAAATCAGTGGCCTTTCACTTCACAAAGGATAAACAGGCTTAGAAAGAAATTAGGGAAACAATACCCTTCACAATAGTCACAAATAATATAAAATACCTTGGTGTGACTCTAAGAAAGTGAAAGATCTGTATGATAAGAACTTCAAGTCTCTGAGAAAAGAAATCAAAGAAGATCTCAGAAGATGGGAAGATCTCCCATGCTCATGGATTGGCAGGATTAATATAGTAAAAATGGCTATTATGCCAAAAGTTATCTACAGATTCAATGCAATCCCCCTCAAAATTCCAACTCAATTCTTCACAGAGTTAGAAAGAGCAGTTTGCACATTCATCTGGAATAACAAAAAACCTAGGATAGCAAATCTATTTTCAACAATAAAAGAAACTCTGGTGAAATTACCATGCCTGACCTCAAGCTGTACTACAGAGCAATTGTGACAAAAAAAAAAAAAAAAAAAAAAAAAAAAAAAAAAAAAAAGAAAAAGCATGGTACCGGTAGAGTCACTGACAGGTAGATCAATGGACTAGAATTGAAGACCCAGAAATTAACCCACACACCTATGGTCACTTGATCTTTGACAAGGGAGCTAAAACCATACAGTGGAAAAAAGACAGCATTTTGAACAAATGGTGCTGGCTTAACTGGTGTTTATCATGTAGAATAATGCGAATTGATACATTCTTATCTCTTTGTCCTAAACTCAAGTCTAAGTGAATCAAGGAACTCTACATAAAACCAGAGATTCTAAAACTTGTAGAGGAGAAAGTAGGGGAAAAGCCTCGAAGATACTGGCACAGGGAAAAAGTTCCTGAACAGAACAGCAATGACTTGTGCTGTAAGATCAAGAATTGACAAATGGGACCTCATAGAATTACAAAGCTTTAGTAAGGCAAAAGACACTGTCAACAAGACAAAAAGGCCACCAAGAGATTGGGAAAGGATCTTTATCAATCCTAAATCAGATAGGGGACTAATATATAAAGAACTCAAGAAGCTGGACTCCAGAAAATCAAATAACCCTATTAAAAAATGGGGTACAGAGCTAAACAAAGAATTCTCAACTGAGGAATACCGAATGGCTGAGAAGCACTTGAAAACATGTTCAACATTCCTAATCATCAGGGAAATGCAAATCAAAACAACGCTGAGATTCCACCTCACACCAGTCAGAATGGCTAAGATCAAAAATTCAGGTGACAACAGATGCTGGTGAGGATGTGAAATAAGAGGGGCACTCCTCCATTGTTGGTGGGATTGCAAGCTTGTACAACCACTCTGGAAATCAGTCTGGCGGTTCCTCAGAAAATTGGACATAGTACTACAGGGAGATCCAGCAATTCCTCTCCTGGGCATAAACCCAGAAGATGTTCCAACTTGTAATAAGGACACATGCTCCACTATGTTCATAGCAGCCTTATTTATAATAGCCAGAAGCTGGAAAGAGCCCAGAGGTCCCTCAATAGCGGAATGGATACAGAAAATGTGGCACATTTACACAATTGAGTACTTCTCAGCTATTAAAAACTATGAATTTATGAAATTCTTAGGCAAATGTATGGATATTACCCTGAGTGAAGAAACCCAATCACAAAAGAACTCACATGATATGTACTCACTATTAAGTGGATATTAGCCCAGAAACTTAGAATACCCAAGATACAATTTGCAAAACATACGAGACTCAAGAAGAAGGAATACCAAAGTGCGGATACTTCATTCCTCCTTAGAATAGGAAACAAAAAACCCACATAAGGAGTTACAGAACAAAGTTTGGAGATGAGACAGAAGAAATGACCATGCAGAGACTGCCCCATCCAGGGATCCGTACCATAATCAACCACCAAATTCAGACACAATTGCATATGCCAGCAAGATTTTGCTGACAGAACCCTGATGTAGCTGACTCTTGTGGGGCAATGCCAGTGCCTGGCAAATACAAAAGTGAATGCTCAGAGTTATCTATTGGATGGAACACATGGTCCCCAATGGAGGAGCTGGAGAAAATACCCAAGGAACTGAAGGAATCTGTAACTCTATAGATGGAACAACAATATGAACTAACCAGTACCCCATGAGCTCGTGTCTCTAGCTGCATATGAAGCAGAAGATGGCCTAATCAGCCATCATTGGGAAGAGAGGCCCTTGGTCTTGAAAAGATTATATGCCTCAATACAAGGAAATACCAGGGCCAGGAAGCAGGAGTGGGTGGGTTGGAGAGCAGGGTGGGGGATAGCATTTGAGATAGAATTTGAATTGTAAATGAAGAAAATATCTAATCAAAAATTGAAAAAAAAATATTTACTCAGAAACCAGGGAGATATATGTATGTGTGTGTGTGTGTGTATGTGTGTATGATATTTATAGATATATTTAATATATCTATAGTCTTATGATTAGCTTTGTGTTCATGAGAAGAAAAGAAAAGAAAATTGAAGACAGTGACTAGAGTGTCAGCTATGATTTTTCAAACCCTACTTAAATGCTCTAACCTCCTTTCTAGCCAGAGGTAGTAGAAAAGGAAGGTTATTAGGATACAGGGGAAGTGGACCTGGTTAGATATGGTTCCTTAGAGCTACTCCCATCTGTGATGTCAAGAAATCAGCAGTTCAGTTCACAGGAGTCAGCAGCAGTAGTACAACCTAGCAGAAACAGCCAGGCCTTAGCTGAATCTGGATGAGTCAGCAGGAGTGATTAGGACAGGAGAAGCTCTCTGCTGTGCCTCTCTCAATGACGCAAGATAGGCAAAGACAAGAAATCAAGAAGCTTTGAAAAGCTAGCTATACAACCAAGCCCCAGTCACCGTCCATTGTGTCCTATTTAGACTCTCTCCAAACATCATGTGTCCTCCACCTGCCTTGGCTCAGCACATGAGTCTCTCTTAGTAAAGTTCCATGTGATTCTGCATCAGCTTGCATCACTCTGCCAATCAGCAGAGGAAGGGAGTCTGAGGAAGCGGAAAGAAGTCCATAGAAGACCATCAGATGGGCTTTGGTGCTTTTCTGTCTATGAAGTCATGACAAATGAAGCTCAGAAACTTAAGGCCAATGAATACATGTGTGTTATTAGTGGACAATCCTTTATCAAGTGTCCTTTCATGTGCTAGCTTTAGCAAAATATCCTTTCTCCTGTGTCTACCTCAGCAAAATACCATCTGACACAACTGACTTTCCAAAAAAAAAAAAAAACTTTACTAGATATTTTTTTGAAAATTTCACCTGAATATCAAACACATGCTATTTTTATGCCTTTCTCTTCCTCTTCAACTTCTCCTGTGTTTCTCCACTATACTTCAAATTTCTGACTTCTTTATATATCTGTCTCTTAGTCTATCATATATTTGTCTATCTATCTATCTATCTATCTATCTATCTATCTATCTATCTATCTATCTATCTATCTATCATCTATCATGTATCTATTCGTTATATCATCACCTACTTATTAACTTTTTATGATATTTTAGTGACTCATTTTTGTGTTATTCATATATTATATAGTCAAGGCATATCAGTTGACATGGAATAACCTATCAGGCAACTTTTTCCTGGACAAGCCTGATTTTCATTCTCACAGTAGCTATTAATTACCTGTAGATCTTCATGGAGGAGTGGGGTCTTGTGACATTTCCACTATACACGTTGGCATCACAACTGGTGTTGTCAATGTGCAGGACTTGTTTAGTCAGCCACATTGTTGAGATGTCATAGGTGCAAATTCCCTGACTCATATAGAAAAAAGACTTTTTTAGCAGACCTCTTGGTTCTCTGGTTCTTAATGTTTTTCTATAGTTTCCCTGACAGTTAGGTGTCAGGGTTGTGCTGTGGTAGAATCAATTAGAGTTGAGTAGCCATAATCAGTTCTTGAATTTTGAACCACTGAGAATTTCTGAAATGGTCTTTGCTGGAGGAGAAAAGTTTTTTGATACATAGGGATAGCTACACTTACTGGTAGATATAAGGGTATGGAAGCCATACATATTTGTGTAAGTGACAGTATTGTTGCCATAGCCTGGATCCTCTGCTTTGGATCTTTGGCCCTGTTTATCCTACTAGACATGAACCCTCCTATTGAGCTAGCCTTAATTTTAATTATACAGCTGTTAGTTGACCCTAAGATATGTGTCTTTATTGCATATTTGGAGTATCTTGTCATGTTAATCATTGCTGTGTCTCACAGGTTACAATTGATTGAGGCTATTGATTGCTTTTCTCCAATGGCATCTTACAAAGTACTTTCAGTTACTGTGAGAATTAATACTCATCTAAAAGGCTTCCAGGACATCTCTATCTCTTTCCTCCAAATCCTGTGTGTTTAACTGTGTAGTGTCTTCAACTATAGTTTCTTATCTTCATGTTCTAAGAGGCAATTAAGGGTTATGACAATAAATCATCTTTTTGGGAGTCACTTCATTCCTTTAACCTAGTGGCTCATAATAATGAAGATTTTTTTTGAAGCGTGTGTCTCAGTGGTTTGTCATTTCTTTATGGTCAAAACTTTCATAATCTTTTCTTTCAGCTTTTTGAAATTCAGAGGACATCCTTTCAACATTTGTTGTTTGATTTTTGCTAAATTACTTCTTACAATACAACAATGCTCAGCTTTTATCTTATGGTTTAAAGAACTCAAACGTAATGTCCTCAATTTATGTTACAATGTTATCAAGTAATGATGTTCAATAAAGTTTTTTGCCAATTTCATAGGAAGAACCCTTGAGAAAGTTTATGAATTATTTTGTTTCTAATTTCTACACTTAAAATGAATACAATAAGATGTCATCTGCATTTTATGTCATGATATGCAAGTAATTAGAATTTTGAAAGTTTTCCCTGCACAATATTTTCCTGTACTTTTTCTCCTAAGAAGAATTAATTGTTTACTGTAGCAATTATCATGTATGGATTGATTTTTTTATATAAAAGTTTAAATATGTTTACTTTATTCAATTATTTCCACTTATTTTATGTAAATATCATTTTATCATATTTCCAGCAAATTTAGGAAATAAAGCAATCATTTACTGCCACATCTTTTATAAGGTACCAAGTAGGAAATGCCTTACCTTCTGATAAGGCATTCAATTGAACCACTATTACAAAGGATTGACATCTCTTTAACAGCATTGATCTAAAGATATCTGTAAATAAAATTAAAATGTAAATTATCCTCTGTATTTGCTAATATTTATTTCAGTCTTAATCATTTAAGGATGATTATATACTAGCAAAAAATTAAGAAAAACAGTTAAATCTGTGTTCAAACACTTCAGTTCTGGATAAAATAACATTCCAGTACCATAACACTTTTACACATTTTAAATCAAGTCAACATTAGTTGGGTCTTT
Source organism: Mus pahari (assembly GCF_900095145.1). Lineage (NCBI taxonomy): Eukaryota > Metazoa > Chordata > Mammalia > Rodentia > Muridae > Mus > Mus pahari. The sequence goes on from NC_034599.1 coordinate 87,036,619, forward strand.
ATATTCTCATCACATCTACCTTATCTCTAGCAATGCAATTTTTGGCTTTTGTCCTCAACACTGACATAGACATAAGACAGAAGATGTCCATGTTCTCTGCTCTCATTGCTTTTCTTGAGATACAATTTATGCTGAGGGGAAAATAGATGACCTTAGAACATTAAAAACTGGTTCTGAAGGCCAAGGGAAGCCCGAGATCTTCTGAACTCTGGCCATTAAAATACACTGGTCCTAGTTCACTGATTATTACTGCTTGCTTTTAACTGAACTGGTAGAAAGGAACTTAGGATGTTATTGGCCAGATTTATTTTTGCAATCATTGTCGTTCTCAGATGACTATTGATGAGCTGATCATTTCTGTATTTGAAATTCGTTCCCAATAAAGGTATTCTAGTGCTCCATTGACACTTTTTCTTCACTAACATTCTGTTTTTTATGAACCCAAGAGCTCCACCATGAGAGTAGCAGGTCTTCTATTTGCTGAGCTATCTCTTAGGCTTCTCCACATGTTTATTTCTGTGCTTTTATCTCAAGATATTCATATTGTTCATGAATGGAGAAGAAAGTACTTCAACCTCAATAGCTATATTTGGTTTCTGGGAGAGTTAATATGTATACCCCTCGACATAAATCTTTTATATTTTCTCTGAAACACTTAACCATAAAATTGAGTAAAGTGTAGCTTTGTGGATTAAATATAACAAGTAAAATTAAGGCAGTTTGAATGATCTAAAGGGTCAGATGCTCCTTCCAGAAAGCCACTCTCAGTGTCACACACCTCTTCTTTGGCTGCCTTAGCATCTGTGTTCTTTTGTTTACTTTTCACCATTTACTTGTGTTTTCTTCTATTGTGACATCATGCCTATTGGGTGTAAAGTTAAATACTTACTTCTGTATTATTTCTTTTTGTTTGTCAATGTTCTTTGTTTCTTTAAGGAGGAAAATAAAGGAGATATTTAACTTTTCATTTCCCTACAGTTTCAATTTCACTGCTATTATCATTCTTATTTTTCTTCTATATGCTTATCTATTTATGAGTGATTACCCTCCAGTACCAAACAATATCCTGTCCAAATATTCCAGCAATGCTATTATTATTGTTTCTTTCACTCTTTCCTCCCTTGACTTTTCTTCCCTTACTCTATCCTATCCTCTCTCTGACCTTTTCTCCATTCCAGCCTTATTCTTTCTCCCTTCCTCTCTTTTTCTTATTTCCTTTGTCCTCTTATTTTGACTTCTGTTTATATTCATACACAATAACATTTATTTTCTTATTTTTTCTTATTTGGTTATTTTCTGTCTTTTATTGATGTTTGTCTCATGTAGTTACATGGGATGTTATTTCTGGCACTTCAATATTCCCTTTCATAACTATGGCTAGATCTTCTTCCTTGCTTTCCTCATCATTGTTTCGATATCTTTCTGATTTGAATACAGGGACATGATCTTCTTAATATTCACATTGAGGTGACTATATTTTAAGGAGGCAATATGTTAAGCCAAAGTAGGATTATGCAGAGGCTTTGTTGGCAATGTTTTAAGAACTCACTAAGAAGAGTCATAGGGGCAGCACTCACAAGAGTAGTGTGTCCTCAAGTTCTCTATGAACCCTAAGACATTTTTTCAACTCCTATTTTTCTGGAGCTGATGTGTGGACACAAATTCATATGGATGGGTAGAAACATGTCCTCTGGGTTCCCTTAATTTCTCTGGGAAAAGTGAAAAATGATTTGTATGTATTTTCTTTAGTTAACCATTTTTTTCCCTCAAGAATATAAGTGAATCATTTTCAAGTGCCAAATATGAGCAATTGGGAATCTTTGGTTTCTATGACTTTTTAAAACTTGAGCTAGTTTGTAAGAACCTTTTTAACTAATTGCTTAAAAACAACAAATTTAAAAGTGAACCATAATTTATATAAATTACTATATTAATAATATGCTATTCTACATATAATATTTAATACTCAAGAACTATAAGAACTGGAACGCTTTAGATCCTATATCTGAAGGTGAGACCATAATAAGGTGTAGCATCTACATATTGTTTTGCTAACTATTTTTTATATTTTTTAAAACTGACTTGCTTTAGTGGTGATAGTTGGCAGTATGTCTAGGTTTTTCAAACAGAATCATCTGGTGTTAACCTGCATCTTTGATGAATTTTATTTACTGACATTGTGAACTGGATATTGCAGGCTTCTGTACTCAAAGAGTAGAGTTCTTAGATTTTTTTTTTAAAAAATTACATTAATAAGGGTTCTGTGTGTGTGTGTGTGTTTTATTATTTTCTTTATTTACATTTCAAATGCTATCCCGAAAGTTCCCTATACCCCACCCCCTGCTCCCCTACCCACCCACTCCCACTACTTGGCCCAGGTCTTCCCTTGTGCTGGGTCATATAAAGTTTGCAAGACTAAGGAGCCTCTCTTCCCAGTGATGGCTGATTAGGCCATCTTCTGCTACATATGCAGCTAGAGACACAAGCTCAGGGGGTACTTGTTAGTTCATATTGTTGTTCTACCTACAGGGTTGCAGCCCCCTTCAGGTCCTTGGGTACTTTCTCTAGCTCCTCCATTGGGGACCCTGTGTTCCATCCAATAGCTGGCTGTGAGCATAATAAGGGTTCTTTTTTAAAAAAGATTTATTTTATTTATATGAGTATACTGTAGCTGTCTACAGACACACCAGAAGAGAGCATCACACTCCATTACAGATGGTTGTGAGTCACCATGTGTTTGCTGGGATTTAAACTCAGGACCTCTGGAAGAGCCGTCAGTGCTCTTAACCACTGAGCCATCTCTCCATCCCCCTTGTAAGGGTTCTTAAATGCTTCAACCTCCCTTCTAGCTCCCCAAAGAGCTAGAAAGGGTAATTAGAAAAGAGGTGTGGATCAGTTTAGAAATACTTCTTTAGGAGTATTTTAATCTTTGTAGTTAGTGGTCAAGTCCACTTGGGAATCACCACTCATGAATCGTCAGCAGCAGTTGGAACCAGAAGAAACCAGAAGGGTCCACCAATCTGCCTGAATCAACAAGAAGCCATGGGAATATCATAAGTTCTTTGGTGGGTTACATATACTCTATGAAGTCATAGCAAGTGAAGATCAGCAGTGATACAAGGTGAACCAATGCCAGAGTGTCACTGCAAGGAAGAGCAAGGTAAAACTGAGCGTAGAGCATCCCCCTACTACTGTGTTTTGGAGTCAGATTTATATTCATTCTAATCATCATGCATCTGCTCATATGTCTGCTTTAGCAAAACATGCTTTCACCTGTCCACCGCAGCAGAACATCATATGACATAACTGAATTTCCAAAGAAACCCAAATTTTCCACTTCAGAGTTTACCTTCTTCACAATGAAATTTTACAATTGTCTCCATTTTGCTTCCTAGTATGTGTCATCTCAAACTAAATTCAAAGCTGTAATTAGCTAAGAATCAGACTAATGCAATTTTAGGAAAACAAAGACTGCTTCAGTACAAATTGTCTTGAAGATAATTATAGCTTAATGTTTTGGTCAATAGTGAATTTAAAACAACAATTTTGTTGTGATTCATAACTGTTCATCAATTTAGCTGGAGTTGTCATACAGAGTTCCAGCTTCAAAATGGTAGGAACCACCATACAAAGCAAGTGTGTTAGTTCATCACTAAGATCCCTCATTATTTTAGTCACTGCTGTGGGCAGGAATGGTAGTGTAGGCACAGTTCTCAACGGACACCAATGGAGTTGGTTAGACAGAATCACAACAGTCAAAGTTTTATAGAATAGCAGGTAATCTTTTATTCTCCCTGGCCTAGGTGTGAATTTCAGGAGGCCCCTTGGTTTCAGCATAGCCTGTAGAGTGCTTAGAGCATGATAACCACTGTAAGTCAGGACACTCATTTTTGCATTCAACGTTGCTTTGCTCTTTGAGTTAAAATAATTCCTTTTGGGGCATCTGGAACAGTAGGGCATCTACTAACACATATAGAAATGAGTTTTTTTGTTTTTTTGTTTTTTGTTTTTTTTTTATGGTATGCTTCTCAGCAAGTGCTATGTTTTTCTAAAGATTCACAACCAGAAACACTGTCTTCCAGACAAAAATCTTTCATATGCCGTTTTTATAATAACCTACCAGCAACTCAACTGAGACACTAAAATGATGGGATTTTGATTAAAAATGCATGACTGTAAAGCTCCTCTTAAAAAGAATGTGGAGAAGCACTGCAAAGAGAATGAACAACGGGCATGTCTTCACCACAAGTGCCTGCTTAAATATTTACAAACTCAATTAAAAGAGTAGGGACTCTGCAGTTCCATTGTGCCACAATTTTCCAGTTTATATTTTCATGTGATAGCAGCAGCACAACCTTCAATGGATTTTGGATCACAATGTGTCCTTTGAAAAATACTTCTGCTTTGTTCCTTTACATGATATTATCTGTAGATTGCTAATGATGAATGTCAAATATCTATGAATTGTGTGAAACTGTCTTTGCTGACATAAGAATAGAACACACACACACACACACACACACACACACCAAAAATTAAAAGTTATTTGTTGTTTTTGACTATCTTTTCCTGAGTAGTCATGAACAATTCTATTTCCTGTGACAGAACACAAATGACAGAGCAAAGAAATTATTCCATTCCAGTCTATTCTAGTGAACCAAAGAGTTCATTCTTGTTAGTGTCAGGGATTTTAGTGAGGAGTTACAGAAACATAAAGCATCAAGGGGAAGCATACCTGCATCTCAAGTCTCCTTGTAAGGTCTACATGCACCATGACTGATTGGAGCATTTCTTCACTGTGGCTACTGGTAATGCTCACACAACCTTGGAGAGGCCCTTCAGGACTCTGTAAGATTCCAGAGCTCCCTAAAACACCAAATCCTCCTCTAACTGCCATGTTCTCTAATGTATTTTCGTCTATGCCTTACTCTATTCTTTCTAACCACTTGAAAATAACATGAAAGTACATTAATTTTTTTCTTAACATTTCAGTGTATTTTATGGAAACAAATACACAACCATCAAAGTTCAGAAATTAAATTAATTTAATCACACCAATTATTACAATAAATTAGTACATGAACTCCAATACAATGGAAGGAATTGATAGTGAATTTATTTCTACTATGTCCTTTAAACATTAATTCTGATTTATTTTCAAATATGCATATGATGTGGGAGAGACATTTGTGGAGAGTCAAAGACAACTTTGTGAATTTAGTCTTCTCTTTCCATATATCTGTGAGTGCCTACAATCAAACTCAGGGCATTAGGCTTAAGTGGCAAGCCCTTTTACTGGTTGAAGCATACTTTGACCCTCATCATGCCACTTAAAACACATATTCATGTTATCCCTTGGAATCATCTTCCACTTAATGCTTGTCAAAAACAAGAAATATTAGCCGGGTGGTGGTGACGCACCTTTAATCCCAGCACTTGGGAGGCAGAGGCAGGTGGATTTCTGAGTTTGAGGTCAGCCTGGTCTACAAAGTGAGTTCCAGGACAGCCAGAGCTACACAGAGAAACCCTGTCTCGAAAAACAAAAACAAAACAACAAAAAACAAAACAAAACAAAACAACAACAACAAAAAAAGAAATATTGCCAGGTAGTGGTAGAGCATGCCTTTAATCCCAGCACTTGGGAGGCAGAGGGATGTGGATTTCTGAGTTAGAGGCCAGCCTGGTCTATAGAGTAAGTTCCAGGATAGCCAGGGCTACAAAGAGAAACCCTGTCTTGACAAAACAAACAAACAAACAAAACAAAAGCAAAAACACCCCCAAACCAAGAAATATTCTTTAAATAAAATAATCCACAGCCTTAAAAAGAATATTTATTAAACATAAGAACAAAGATGTATTTAGTGTCTATTGTATCCAAATAGATTTTGTGAATGAATTTCATTTACATATCTATATACAGTGGTAAGAACAGCATATGTTTTTACCTAGATGTGTTAGTGAGGACTTCACAATAAACTATAGTTTTTAATCAGAATATTAAGTGTACTATAACATTCCTGTCTCACCTAGTTTTCTAGTCACAAAGTAAATATTTGTCTTCTCAGTTTGAAATAAGATGCTTCAATTTAATTTGTGTCTTTGCCTATAAATATACTTTAATTTAATTCAGGAATTAAAGTGTCTTGTGTTTCGCAATGTTAGTTTGTATTTTCTCAGGGAATTATTTAAACAAATGAGAAAGGTGTCAAAATAAGCAAGTGAAGAAGACCAGATGGCCTGACTCATCATCTTTTAGTTAATGCCTGTCAGAAACAAGAGAGATAATTTGAATAAAAGTAATTATGCCTTTGAAAATGAAAAGTATCAAACATGAAATAATAACTATGTCAGGGCTTACTGAACCACAGGTTCTGGTAGAGGAAAAGTCATTTCATTCATGTCTATAACTGCTATAGTGAGAATAACATTATGTGTTTTATCATATCAGTAGTTTGGTTAGAAAATATTAATTGTACAAAGGAGAGGGTTTTTTTGTTTATATTAATGAATGTTGTGTACAATGCCTCCTAAAACCACTGTATTCTCCTGCAAGTCTCTTGGGGTTATTCTGTACACTTGCATTAATTGTACAAATTCAAACTATAATAAAGCATATGTAGTAAAATAATCCATGACCCCATAGAATACACTTCAAACAAACTTTCATGGTCCACAGAGATATAAAACTGGTATCCTGGGGTTTTGAGGAAAGATCTTTCCACTATATTTCTAGTTATGAAATTTAGTGTTATTAGAGTTAGACTGTCCCAGTTTATCCCTTACAAACTGAAAGCCTTTATGCATAGTGCAAGATAAGATTGCTGACTGAGCCTTGATGCATGGATTCTTCTATGTCCTTTGCAAAGAAGCTGCATATCACTGGGAAAAGCCTTGGGTATTCTAGATTGATTATTTTAAAGAAATATATGCTCATAATTATTATTTGTGAGTGGTTTGATTGTTCCTTTAAAAGTGATTAATAAATATTTTGTTTGATAAAAATAATGTATAATTTAATGTGAAAATACTGTATTCCCCAGTGGCATATATAGTCATAGAGCTGAATGACATCTATCATATTTAAAAATGGGCCTGTTAACACAATGAAGATATTAGTTGTGTGAGTATAATATACACAAATTGATATAAATACAATTTTCACAGAAGAGGTATTCCAAGCATTTGTTCAATGTCTTCATAAATTAACATATTTTTCCAAGTATCTTGATGTAAAATGAAATAATCATGTTAAAATAACAAAAACAAAAACAAAAACAAAAAGCACAGAAAAACCTTGACAACAGGAGTAACAGACACACATATATCTAACATAAGGGTGACAGACAAGTGACTATTAATAACAAGGTTGTAAAGAGGAGAGTTATCATTCCTGGTACCCCTGCTAATGGGGCTAGAAAGACTACCAAAGAAGATACTCATTTAAAATGAGGAGAAGATTTGATGAATATAGTTATAGTGGAGTAAGGAGTCAATTTTGCATGGTTGCAATCTAGGTTGTTGGGCAAACTACATAATATGGTGCTTAAAGGTAAGTCTAAAGTGAGCACAGATGGTTAGGGTTTATATATCTGCTCACTACTCTGCTGTTTGCTTATCTTCTTTCTGAACATTCCGTCTTTTTAAAAAGCATTGAAGAGGAATTGCCAGGTTTGACAGACAATGTGTTTCTGAATTTACTTAGAAAAATAGACTCCGTATATAAAGAAAATCTGAACTATTACCAAAAACTATGGCTGCCAGATGATCGTGCAACAGAACTGGAGGTATCCCAGGTACTGATTACCCAGCAACATAAATTATATGCAGCTCGGTCACTTTATTGAGCATTTGATCATCAATAAGATTATTTTGAGGGATAAAATATTTAAATGTATAGAAATTAAGGTCCCCAATGAAGGAGCTAGAGAAAGTACCCAAGGAGCTGAAGGGGTTTAGAGCCCCATAGGAGGAACAACAATATGAACTAACCAGTAGCCCCAAAGCTCTCTGGGACTAAACCACCAATCAAAGAAAACACTTGGTGGGACTCATGGCTCTAGCTGCATATGTAGCAGAGGATGGTCTAGTGGATCATCAGTGGGAAGAGAGGCCCTTGGTCATGTGAAGGTTCTATGCCCTAGTATAGGGTAATGCCAGGATAGGAAGCGGCATTGGGTGGGTTGGGGAGTAGGGGGAGGGGAAGGGGATAGGGAATTTTAGGAGGGAAAACTAGAAAAGGGATAACATTTGAAATGTAAATAAAGAAAATATCTAAAAAAAAAAAAAGACAAGCATGGGAATTTCAGTTTAGATCAGATACATGAGAACTTTGAAAGGTACCCACTGTGTCTATAAGAAAACAATATATTACAAAACATTAAAAAGAATGACTTTACTTAGACCCAATAAATAACACATTCTACAGGGTGGCTTTTGCTTTGAAAAGTGGAGAGTGAATCCAATGAAGGAGTAAGGGGAAGGACTGAAGGAGCTGAAGGGGTTTATAACCCCATAGGAAGAACCATTAAATCAACCAAGCAGCACCCACCCCACCACCACCCAACCCCTGCACTTCAGAACTCCCAGGGACTAAACCACCAACCACTGGGTACACATGGAGAGACCCATGGCTCTAGCTGCATATGTAGCAGAGGATTGCCTTATCTGGTATCAACGGGAGGGGAGGCCCTTGGTCCTGTGAAGGCTTGATGCTCCAGTGAAGAGGAATGCTAGAACTGTGAGGTGGGAGTGGGTGTGTGGGTGGGTAGGGAAGTAACCTCATAGAAACAATGGGGAGGGGGTCTGAGTTGCAGGGGTTGCAGAAGAGAAACCAGGAAGGAGGTAACATTTGCAATGTAAACAATTAAAACAACCAATAATAATGATGATGATGATGATGTTGATGATGATAATTATAATAATAATAATAGGATAAATAAATTGAATACATGGAATACTTAAAGAACTAGCTACTGGTTGTCTGGCACTTTTAGACATCTGCCCTGTGCATCATTTCCTAGGTAAACCCATTTTATCTGTGGGGCGCCTGCTATGTTTGTCCCTGCATGCCTCGTGGGCCCCTCCATATCTCATGGGCTCCCAATTGCCTTGTGTGGTCTGAAGGCTTTGCATGTCCCGCAAGCTTTGTGTACGCTACTCTGTCAGGGTGATACTTTCTGGATTTGTGCTGGAGTGAAACCCACAGAACTGTGGAACTCAGAGGCAATCTTGTTTAGTGTGAACTAAACAATCTAGTTAATAATACATCAACATTGGTGTATCAGTTGTAAAATGGATGCCGTATTACTAAAGGATATTAATACAATAAAGTGGGGCAGGCTCTGACACATGAGAACATTTTGTCTAAATCAATTTTTCCATGAATTAAAACTGCTTTAAAAGTAAGCTCAAGCTGGACCAATCATTAGTTGGCCACTCCCACAATAACTGTGTTAACATTACCTTGGCATGTCTTGTTGACAGGACAAGCTAACTATAGGTCAAAAAACTGGGGTGCCCCAGCCCCTCCACTGGAAGCCCTGCCTGCTTACTCGGTTTCTCCAATTTTCATTCTGATGAATGTTCCTGACTTCCTATATTATTCTTTCTGATTTAATAACTTTCATATATTGACATGCATCTAATATGCTGTTAATGAGTATTACAATTGATGGCTCTTTTAAGAGTAACAAGGCTGAGGGTAGAGTAGCTAGCTACTTTAGTGCCAACAAGAGTGTGTTTCAAAAGGCAAGCAATATGTGTGGTTATTGCCATTGTCTTTATAGAAAATGAATGATTAAACTTTTAGAATGAAACTAGAACTTTACTGATATTGACAATTAAGGTAGCATCATATATTACATGCTCCATATTTCTGGACTTTGAATAAAGATGGCAAGAAGCAAGGGTGAAGTTCCACTGACATCAGCAAACAATTAGAAATAGGTTTAATGTGATCTGATATCAATAGACAAGGAGTAATTATTCATATAACCAGAAGTAACTCTTGATGTTTTGAATAAAGTGAAATGTAGTGAAAATTCTTTCCTGATGGAACTTTTGATCTCTATACATTTCTCATATTCTGATATATTGTTATGGCAGTATACCTATAACTTACATTATCTGAACTGATCATATCTATGAGAAAATACTTCAGAAGAAAAACACAGTGCCATGAAACATTAGATAGTTTAAAACTTTAGGATTAAAATAAAATTATAAACCTAGAAATACGAATAGATTATTTCAGGTAACATTTCAATAGCTGAGTATAGGGTGTTTAACTATTGTGTTCACTTCCATTCCTTGAGTATAAAACCAAATTATTTCCATATCATCGTTTACTCCATTCATGTTTACAGTCATTTGGCTCACAAAAGAATGTAAAGTTAATCATGCAAACTTTTACTAGCATATAATTCAGAGAGCAATGGAGGCTAGGTTGACACTTAGAAACACTGTATGTAAAGTTAGCTGGACTTACAATACTTCAACAGATAATTCCTACGAAAAGATAGCAACAGGACTTTAAAGTATTATTTATTCAAATGGAATAATTCTAAAATTTTCTAAAATCAAAAGCAGCACTAACTCATGAGTCTAGAGGTAAGTAGTGAGAAGGCAATTTGACCCTATCTTTATTTAACAGTGTAATTGTACTATATTCTCAACTAGCACATATGACCAAGGCTGAAAGAACCTAAAGAGGAGGGCGATCCTGTAGGAGGACCAGCACTCTCAATTAATCTGAGAATTCACTGGACCACATACACCACCTGGTATGAGGCCCCCAACACAGATGCAATAGAGGGCTTCCAGGGCTGTGTTCATTCAGAGATGATGCACCTAACACTCAAGAGACTGGAGGCCCCAGGGAGTTTAAAGGTCAGGTGGGGTAGAGAGTGGGGGCATCCACGTGGAGACAGGGTGGGATGAGGGGGAGGTGTGGGATAAGGAGCAGTCATCGGAAGGTGGATGGGGGTGGGAATGGGATATGAAAAAATTAAATAAAATTAATTAAAAAATAAAAAATTAAATTAAAAAAGTAAAACAGTTTGTCTCCTAAGACTTACCTAGAGAACAAATACAACCCACAGTATTTGGATATTTTTATGAGTAAATATTTAAAAGATGTATGTCAGGGTAAGAGAGTCCATTGATTATTTTAATCTCTAAAAGCAATTCAAATCTCTGGGTTGAAAGAAATAAACTGTAATAAGTGACTCCTCCATGACTGTTAGAATGCAAAGTTCATTGATGTGCACGGATTAATTAAAACACTAATCAAATTCAAATACTATGACTGAAGATTTTTCAACAAATGAGCATGACTTTAAGTGGATATGACCATCTATCTGAAAGCTTTCAGTGTTTGCTTCCTTAAGATGAGGCATTGCAAGTCCAGGACTATTTAGGTAGACTGATTGATTGCCCTGGCTATGCTATTATTTAATGAGACCTTATTTGAGAAAACCTGTGTATCTTTTCATGTGAAACATGGAAACCCATGAAAGAAGGCAGCATAACCTCAATGTTACCAAGTAGCAAGTGTTTATAGTGGGAAATAGGAATTGTGCACTACAGTAATTGCCGTAAAGAACGCCCTTGACTTTGCTTAGACTTGAAGCACACATTCACATTTCCAAGCAGGATAATACAGAGAAAATATACCATACTGGCCAATCATTTATCAAAAGTGTCTTTTGGGAGCAATCCAAGTCATTAAATTTACACCCAGACAAAGTCTTTGTTACAAAGATTTTTTTACACAGAAAATCTTTGAATAATATATTTAGAACAATACAAAAGGCAGGAACATGTAAATGTAAAACAACTGAAGACATAAATTCTGATTATTATAAAAAGCTTATCACCTAATATTGACAGGCACCTAGCCACCGTTTGAGGTGTGGAAGGTTATACATAGCCAGTGCTGGTAGAACACAGCTTTCAAGATATAGAGAAGCAGGTATGAAGCAGATTAGAAGATGATTTCTTGATTTCTGGCTAAACCTTGAAAATATCCCTAAAATAGAAATGATAGTTCCAATGAAACCATGTTTTGTTCAAGTTGAACACTTACTGAACCGTGTATTGATAGATTCTCATGAGTTTATCACACAACTAGAATTTTGAATTTTTTGTTAGGTGTACTATGAACATTACCATTCATTTATATTTACACTAAAATTTCATATTATGAATCTTATCCAATATTTAATGATGGGAGTGGATTGCTTTTCCTGAGAAACTGAAAAGATTTTCTAAAATCTTTCCAGTTTACTTCTTGACTATGACATTGACAAGACGATAAATGTCACATTTAATACATACTTCATTAATTTTCTCTACAGAATCATTGCTGTTATTTTTCCTAATATTTATTTTCATTGTTTGTAACTTTTTACTATATGTAAGTAGTGAGAAAGTAAGATTTTTCTGCTTGAAGGACAGAGGAGTTCCTACATCATTTAGTCACTCACTAGGAATTAATCTCAAAGTCAGTGTTATCTTAGATTATGTACAGATGTCACATGCTATTACAATTAATCTATACATCGTATGGTTATGTTCTCTACAGTGCTGGAGATTCAATATATTCTGGTATGCTACACAAATACTACATCTCTATACTACAAACAGGTGTGTGTGTGTGTGTGTGTGTGTGTGTGTATGTGTGTGCGTGTGTGTGTGTTTCTGTGGTGGGTGTATGGCATATAGGTTTTAGAAATTAAAATTTTGTCACTTTGTGCTTTTAATTGCTCTCTCATATATTAAAAACTTCACCAAGTGCATAGGACAAAGAGATAAAGATCTGAAAGTCCTCAAGAGATAGGATGTTCAACGTATTGCTAGGAGACCATTGATGAGCTCCATAATAGCCCAGTAATTATGTGTTTCCTAGTACAGAGCCTTAGAGGGACTGCCAGTTACATGTCATCATGCCTAGGAATTAGCTCACACAATTTTCCTCATCTGTTGCCAGAAGCTCATCTGCCAAGATGACCTATACTGTAATCAAACTAAATTGTATGTTTTTGCTACATTGGTTCTTTACTCCTAGGTTTTATATGCATGCCTCTTATTAATTTTACAATGCAGCCTAGCTGCAAGGAGGACTTTAAATGGATTTCTCCCTTCATTTTCCAACTCAATAAATACATAACATTTTTGAAAGTTAAAAATTCCACTATGCTTGTTTTTTAATATTTCTTTGAAATAACTTACCTTGGTAATTTGTATGTCCTAAAGCAACTGAAGAATGAATTGATTTGCTTTTATTATTTAGATTACGTGAAAGAACTAGTACACATTTATACACCAATGTCAAGTCCTGAAATTACTTTAATAATATGCCTTGGTATTAGAAAGTAAAATTTAATTTAAAATTCGGAGGCACTAAATGCCCTTTGAATTCATAGTGAAGCTATATCCCAGAGGAAGGGCATTCCGTGAGAATATTAAACGCTCTCAATCTCATTGTAAGATGAGTGTAATTTATTTCTCATAGGGTCGCTAAAGTCCTAATTTGATAAATGTATGAAGGATTTAACCTAGTGTCTGAAAATTTGTAAATGGAAGTTAGTGTCATAGGCGTCTTTTCTGTTCAATATCACCTTGTGTAAAGGCCCCTTCACACTTTACCACCCAGTGAATTCAAGAGGAGAAAGACTTACTTTAAAAGCAAAAGTGAAATGTGAATGTATGCATGTGTGGAAAACTATATTTATATGTGGAGTTTCATCAAGGTTAACTAATAACTCATTTATCTACCTATCTATAATTTATCTACATAATATATTCATCTGTCTATATATATATATATATATATATATATATATATATATATATATATATATATAT
>NC_034599.1:87051289-87070436 GCF_900095145.1 Mus pahari
TGGGTAGGGGAGCAGGGGCAGGGGTGGGGTATAGGGAACTTTCGGGATAGCATTTGAAATGTAAATAAAGAAAATAATAATAAATAAATTTTAAAAAATGTTAAAGAAGGAAACAAACAAACAAAAAAAAGAAATATCAGAAAAGCACGTTCTCTTCTTGTTTGTTGAGGTTATAGAAAAATAAACAAATAGATAATTACAAAATTTAAGCCTTAGGTTGTTTTGGATCTAAGATCTTTATATCACGTGAAAATCACTATCAGTGAAGCATGGAGATAATTTTGTGGTAAATGTCTGTATATATTATCTTGAATGTATTGGTCCTCTTATAATTGTATGCATTTTTTCAAATAGCATGAATGTATGTTCATGTATGTATGTTCTTAAAGTGTGCATGGTGGTGCAATTTTGTAAATCTAGCGTTTCAGAATCTGAGGCAGGTGGTTATGAATTTGGGATAAAGTTGAACTGATGAGCATAGCTGTCTCAAAAAGAAACAAAGACATCTATTGGATAGCTAAATTACATTATACTCATTATGTTGATTATTTAACAGTACATAATGAAACAAAATATTGATGCTAATAACAATAGTAGTTAATTTCAAACAAAGATTACTAAAAAGATAATGGATACAAGGATCATGAAATTTATATGAAAATCTTAAAGCATGCAAATTAACATAAAAGGATAATAGAGAAAAGTGTGAGTTGTTGAATAAAATGTATCAGAAAATGTTTAAGTGCCCCAACAGATGAGTTTTTTTTTTTTTAAATGATAGCTAATGGCACAAAGTTGCATATATTCATTCTGTTTGGGAGTCAATTCTAGCTCAATTATGTTGCAAAACTTATTATCCATTTGTATATTCCTCCTATTCCAGTAATATTAATGATCATATAATGAGCTATAATCTAAATCCAAAAGCAAATGAAACTAGAGGTCAGATGTCCTACCCTAGAAAGACTTCTTTATGAATCTTTCTTATATTCAGGGAAAGGTCAGTGTGTCCTTTTCACATAGGGCCCTAACAACTCTTCTGACAGCCAAAAGTCAATTTCTGATGTTTCCTTTATCTTCCTGTGGAGAGGAAGAAGCCATAGTGTTAAGTGGGACTCTGGGTGATTTCAAGATATTTACTGCACCAATCAGTGGTACATTAAGAGAACTAGTAAAAAACAGAAATACATAAAACATTTCAGCACTGTCTGCAAAGAACTATTAAGAAGAGAGAGACTGATAAACCCCTTCATCTGTTAGAAAAAGCCCACATAAACACTTCCAGGTAGCTAGTTCATATTCTGGAATAACTTATGGTAACAGCTGGCCAGAAAATTGAGATCATGTAATATCTTTGAAACTGTATGAAATTGTGATTATGTTCTCTTGTTTCATCATTAGAAAATTTAGTTACCTGCCAGTGCTTAAACAACATTCCAAATCTATATAAATTTTAAGAAAATACTTTCTGTGAAAGGAAAAAAAAAGGCAAAAAAAATTTATTTTGGGAAATAAATTCTTACAGTGATACTTCATATACTTGCCCAGACAGAGACCAGAACTGCAGAAAATCACTGCATGAACTATCACTATTATGTAACTTTGGGGAAGCAACTGCATCTCTTTGGAATTTTCTTCATGCCAATGAAAATAGAAGAATAAGCTAAATGATCTCAAAATGTACTTTCATGATAGAGAATCAATTTTATGTACTTGTAAATATGAGCAGTGTAAGCAATGTACAGGACCGTGATACTAGCAAGATGCTGAGCCTCCGCATGGTGAGAACACTCTGTCTCAGATGAGAAAAGTTAGCTTCCTGGCTGAAACAGTAGGCATTTCATCTCTATGATGAAACTGTAGATGGACGTTAGTAGCCTAAAAGCTGTCCTTTAGAATTTTTAAACAATTTCAATTGCATGTTAACATACTAAGTTACTCATTATGTCATTTAAGTATAGGCAGAATTCACTTCACAGTAGCCCTTAAAAATATTTTACAGCATATGATTCATTTTAAATTAGAGTTAAGTTTAAATTCATTTGGGCACTGGGTCTATATGGATAGAAGTTGGTCCCAAATTAAAAGTGTATAATTCCAGAATCATGTTTAATGGAATATATACTACTCTAAGTATGCTTAGCCACTGTTGAAAGTTGATATTGGAAGGACTGGAACAGTGGTTCAGTGGTTAAGATTTCCTACAGAAGTTCTGAAGAACAAAAGTTCAATTCCCAACACCAACATGACGTGGTTCACAATTGCCTCTAACTCCAGCTATAAGGAATTCAACACCCTCTTGTGGCTCCCATGGGTACCTAGAGACATGTACATATACCTCCATTAAGACACACATATGTCCACTTTTTAATATTAAAAATAGTTATTGTTGGGTAAGAACACTTCTATTCCCACTTATTAATGTACACACCAGCATCTTTGCATGATTCATGATTTATTTATAAAACCAATGGAAAATTAATTCTAGTTTTTCTTTCCTTCCCCCCATTTTTATCTTACCAAAATAAACTCAGATACAGATGACTACTAAGCACTCCTGTGGAAAAATTTATGTTAATGAAAACAGTATAACAGAACTCGATTATGTACATTTATAGAATGTAAATGTTACTGTAAGAGTGAGCCTTGGAAGAAATAGATGCAAGCTTCATCAGGAATGCTGATGAGTCTTCCAAAATTGCCAGAGAAATCCTTTAATGCTTTCTAAAGCAGCACAACTTAGTGACATGGAGACACTGAAATTCTCAATTCTAATGGAGCTTTTAACTCACCTGCTAGATGACCCCTGGCAAGGCTCTTAACACAATGAGACATCATCTGTAAAATTGAGTTGGCAGGAATATGGCTGCTAAAGTGTTGTAAATAATTGTAAGTAGCTATTAGAGAAGGAAGTCCAAGTTTAAGTGGGCAAATACATTAATACTGTGTAACTGCTATTGTTTAGTAGGAAATACCAATCCAGAAACAAGCATTTAACAGGAGAATTATGAATCATAGATCATTCTGTGAACCTTTCTAAACTCCTTCACTTGACACAAAGCTGATTAATTAAATAAAAAAAACATTGATTAAAAGCAGATCATAAAGAACAAGTAGAACTCAATATTGAGAACCTAAGTTCCTAAAACATCAAAAACATTTCAGTCCATAATGGCTTGAGTTTTGTCTTTGATGTATTTCATTTGGTTGGGTGGAGGCAGAATGACTGAGTATAGATAATACACAGCTTCCCAAACAATGTGTTCAAATAATAGAAAAAAATTAACCAATCGAATAAACATATAGAGAAAAGAGAGTATTACACAGGAATACCCTCCCCAAGGGATTTAGGAGTATAAGACAGTGGAATCTAGAAGAAGCCCACAGTAGCCAAGGTGTCTCAGTAGCATTATACATCAGCATCCGCTGAACACAAACATCTCCCTCATCTCTGATGTTCATAGAGAATAATGAGCTTGAACTCAGCACTTTCATTTGAACTGCAAATGCCTGAAAAGGCTGTTACAGAAGGAAAACACTATTTGTCTTAGATGAATCAATTAATTAGACTTTTAAATATCATGCTATTTACTCTTCCTTTCAGTCACAATAGTTAATAAAGCTTTTTAAGACTATTAAAATCTCAACAGAAAGAGATTTTATGAATTCATGAATGGATTCTTTACAACATTCTCATGTGTCATGAAATTAACTTATCAGAACAAAATGAATCAGTCAGTGTTCACAGTGATAAGATTGTTATTTTTCCATTCCTAAAGCATGATCTCCACATCTCTCCAAGTACACTTGCCTTGTTTAGTACATTTTATAAAGGATTCTATAAATCCTTCAAAATTACTGATTCAGAGTTAAATGAGACAGCAGGATTATAGATGCCTCCATATCATCCAATTACCATTCAGCCTTGGCATGGGAGTTCCACCAGAAACAGTCCATTACCATTCTTGGTTAGAGAATGAAAGCTCACACTAGGGGCTTGAGCACTCATTCATCATCACAATAAACATAACCAGAGAATCTATGGAAATACACTCTCAAATATAGCATGAGAATGAAGTGAATGGGTATTTCAAAAACACTGGTTGTCAACTACACAACCAATGATGCTTATGCTAGTAAATAATATTTCCTTAAGGTTTATGATCTATATTCATTATTACTGACACATCTAACTTCCATGGAAGGATGTTGGCACATATAATTTATATTTTATCGAAGTTCAGCACAAGCTCCTCTAGTTGAGAATAAGGTGTATAACTTTACTTTTAAGTGTATGTGAGAATACAAATATAAATACTATTCAGTACATTTGACGTTAATTCTAGAAAATAAAATATTTAACCAAATTAAGAAATTTATTTAACAAAAGAAAATTAAACTACTCAGCAGTGCACTACAAACAAAACAGTACTACAGATAAATAGCTGAGAATTATGTCTCTGTCATAGAAGATATTTTCTAATTATTGCCTTCAAGATATGAAACATATTTATGTCAGACATGTCTTAGTATGAGTTAAATTTAGTGAATTTTATGTATTTCTTTTCTGTAGTCTTTCCTTTGTTTTTCTTTACAGTATTTTTCCAGATATGGTTTAGCTATCTTAATCTTGAAATCAATTACCAAAAGCTCCCAATCTTCCTGTTTCTCCCTTTCTGAATATTATAGGTATTCACTACTAGTTCAAGATTCTGTTATTTAACAAATCTCACAATGATGCATTCCAATATATGGTCAACGGTAAAGTTATAATTTTACTCTCAACCAGATGAGCTTGTTTTGACATTTGATGAGATATAAATTCTATGTGCCAACCTCTTTCTCTGTAGGTGAGATGAGTCAGTAATAATGAATCAGAGTCTGTAAAGCCCCAGAAAATATTATTCAATAGCATCAGCATCATTGGGGGGTGAGTTGACAGCTAGTATTTTTAAAAATATCCATTGATTTTTTTCACTTCACTTTTATGTGAGATTGAGATTTTAGAGTCATCATTACATAGCTCTATATAGTGCGCTTCTCCCCCCACCCCTCCACCTCTCTCTCTCTCTCTCTCTCTCTCTCTCTCTCTCTCTCTCTATATATATATATATATATATATATATATATATATATATATATAAAACCAAACACTTTCAATATAATTTTGAGAATATTTAAAATTCTTAAAAGCTAAACCATTCATCAGGATGCCCAAAAATTAAACACACAAGGGAGATTTTTTTCTTTCCATCAACACTTGTATAAATTTTTTAGTGCAAATTCATTTTAAGTCATGAATATTATGGGATGCTATAAAGTATAACAGCACTTTCAGCTATTTTAATAGATGTCTAATGTGAGGTTCAGGGAGAGAATGAGTGATTATTACTTGGCTCCGCATCATTTAATTTGGCTTTGGCATTGTATTTTAAGTCAGCCAATGCAGTTATTGGTGTTTCAATTGTATTTTGATGTTTATGACATTTTAAACACTGTACCACCACAGTTGTTTTGAAGTAACAAGGACCTAGCAAACCAGGAAGAAGGCTTGAAAGTTCGGTAATATGAAGAACAGAATCCAGGGATCACTCATCAAAGTTGTTTCTATACTGTAAATAGCTGTTGTATAGAAAGGCACCTGCCTTTAAGCTAGGCCAGCTAACTAACTGCAAAGGAGAAGAGAATGTCCATTACTACAGGGATCGATTAACAGCATAGCTATTACTTCTATCAGCAAGATGCTCAAGCATAGTAAATAACACGCCTTCTGAAAAAGAAAAGGGATGATGTTCGATATTTAAAAGTGAGTAGGAGTCTATAATTTATAACTGATGTACAAGGCAGAACTAGATGAATACAATCAAGAATAAAGATAGGAAGTACTTTTTATTTAAACTTAGGCAAAGTTTCGTATTTTCATAGAATTTTTTATTAGAAAAATTTGATTATAGGAAATATCATAACCCTCATATAGCCTTTTCATATAATTATAATATAGAAAACATATAGGTAAATAAAGTATAGATGCTTTTACTGAATAAAGAGATAAGTGGGTCCTGAAACATTCTATCTTTAAATAGAATTTATAGTCGATAGTGCATTCAGAAAACTTGCCTGCAGGATGACATCTTGCAACTGCATAGGCTGAGATTAGAGATGGCCTTCCAGGTTAGGAGCAACAAGAGAAGGTGTAAGCAGGTCCAGAGCCCTTACAGTATCTTCTCATTCCCGAAAGTGTTTCTCACCTGGCATTTAGGAAGGATTTTCTTCCCTTAAGACAAATAATTGGATTTAAAGCTCAAAGTTAGCATGAAGATTAAGAGAGTGAAATCTAGACCAGGATATAATCTAGCTTCTATATCTTTCTACCTTAGTGAACTATAAAGTCTCTGAATATGGGAAGAGACAGGAGAGGTGTACAGAGGGTCAGGAAATTGATCTGGTATATGTAGCAGTTGGAGATAGGAAACTAGGAGTAGCCACTAGAAAGTCCCAGATACCAGGGAATCAAGAGGTTCCAAGGTTCCAATGGGGATGGCATTAGCCTAAATACCCAACAAAGGGGAGAAAGAATCTGTAGATACCACCTTCAGTAGATAGGCATCCTCCCAGTTGATGGATGGGGTCACCTACCCATCTCAAAAATTATCATCCAGAATTGTTCCTATCTAAAGAAAATGCAGAGACAAAAATGATACAGAGACTGCAGTAAACACTATCCAGAGACTGTTGCACCTAGGGATCAATCACACCTGCAGACACCAAACTCACACACTATTGCTGATGCCAAGAAGTGCTTGTTGACAGGAGCCTGCTATAGCTGTCCACTGAGAGGCTCTGCCAGTACCGGACCAATACAGATGCAGATGAACGCAGCCAACCATTGGGCTACTTAGGGACCCACTATTAGGGGAACAATGATTGAAGGAGCTGAAGGTGATTGCCACCCCATATGAAGAATGGTATCAACTCAGCAGACCTCTCCCCTCAAATCTCCCAGGGAGTAAACCACCAACACATGGAGTACACATGGAGGGACTCATGGCTCCAGCTACACATGTAGCAGAGATTTGCCTTATCTGACATCAGTATGAGGGGAGGCCCTTGGTTCTGTGGAGTCTTGATATCCCACAGAAAGAGGATGCTAGAATGGTGAGGCCACAATGCGGGGATGGTTGGGGGAGCACCCTCATAGAGGCAAAGGGGAGATGGATGTGATGGGGAGTGCAGAGGGGAAACCAGGAAGGGGGACAACATTTGAAATGGAAATAAATAAAATTAGCAATAAAAAAGAAAAAATAGTCTCTGAACTACTCAAATGCTATCTGTCCTCATTATAAATATTCAACTTCTAGATAGAAGATTTATGAAAGGATAGTGAGGATGTTATACCTAAGAGGATAATGAGATAACACACATAAAGCAGAGAGGATATCATACATGTAGCCAGAGTGAAGTTAATGTAGGAGGAATGCTGGCTCTCTTAGTAACTTGTTATTTCAATTTAAGCTGCAGTATCATTGTCTTATTATATAGGAGAATTTAATGCATAAGCTGTGAAATGGTTAAAAAAACCCCACATTTGATATAAATAAAATTTTAGTTGAAACTGTAATGTCAGAATTGGAATTATATAAAACTCTTTGTCGGGTACCACACTCTCAACTCAAGAAAGGGAAAAAAGAGCTTGCAAAAATTGTAGCCCTAAATTTCTTCATAGGGGAGAGATGAGAGAGGACAGACAGGATATGGGTGAGAGGACAAAGGGGGAGAGACAGAGATGAAGAGGGAGAGGGAGGCAGGGACAGAGGGAGCAAGAGAGGGAGGAATAAATAGAAAGGGATAGAAGGAGAGACAGAGGGAGTGCAGAGAGAGACAAAAAGATAGAGGGGTGGGGAGAGGGGAGAGGAGAGAGATAGAGAGAGAAGGAGAGACAGAGGGAGCAAGGGATTGAATAAAAAGAAAAGGAGAGAGGGAGAGACAAAGAGTGGGGAGAGAGACAAAGATAAAGGGGTAGGGAAAGGGGAGAGGACAAAGAGGAAAGATAGATAGATAAGGAGAGAGAGGGAGAAACGGGGCGGGGAGGTGCAAGGGAGGGAGGGAGGGAGAAAGAGAGAGAAAGGAGAGACAGACAAAGAAAGGAGAGAAAGAGGAGGCAGCTTTCAATTTCATTACAAAGTCTGCAAATAGACCGTTTATTATAAACGGAAATTTATTATTATTTAAGAATATCTATAAAATCATATAGAACCTTCAAACCTTAAATTTTTATTATCGCATCTAAAACCTTACTTACACTATTTTTATTTTAATATCTCAAAGCACAGAATTCAGTAACTGGCCCACGTAGAAGAATTTATCAAAATATAAGTGCAGTGACTATTTTGAGAGCTAAACAGCCATGACGAGCAGAAATAACTAGGTATGTTTGTGTGCGGTTGTATGTGTCGTCAATGGTATTATTTAGAGCATGTTTTGAGGCTCCCAGGACCCAACAGGGAAGATTTAACAGAAAAGGAGATCTAGAACCTGTAGAGACCACTTTCAGTAGACAGGCACGGCCCCTGGTCGAGGGATAGGAGCGCACATCCACCTCAAAGTTTTTAACCCAGAAATGTTCCTGTCCAAAGAAAGATTAGGTACAAAAAAAAAAAAAAAAAAAAAAAAAAAAAAAAATGGAGCCGAGCCTGAAGCAAGGGCCAAGCAGGGACTGCCTCACCTAGAGATCCATCCTGTCTGCATACTCTGTTGCCATTGCCAAGAGGTACTTGCTGACTGGAACCTGGTGTGGCTGTTCCTTGGGAAGTTAAGCCAGCAGCTGACAAATGCAGATGTGGATGCTTGAAGTCAACCACCAGATTGAGCTCAGGGACCCTGGTACAGGAGCTAGTGGATGGACTAGAGGAGCTGAGGGGGTTGACAACTCCATAGGAAGAACCTCAGCTTGCCCAACCACCCAGTGCTGCCAGGGACTAGACCACCAACCAAGGAGTGTGCAGAGAGAGATCCATGACTCCAGATACATATGTAACAGAGGATGGCATTGTCTGATATCAATGGGAGGGGAGACCCTGGGTCCTGTGGATGTCTTATGCCATAGCATAGGGGAATGCTGGAAGGGTGTGGCAGGAGAGTGTGAGTGGGTGGCAAAGGGGAGGGAGGGGAAAGGTTGTGGGATGGGGGCCTTGTGGAGTGAGATATTAATTGAGATGTAAATGAATGGAATAATTAATTTAAAAAAAGGAAAAAAAAGCATTTTGAGAGGATACTCGATTCTAAAACATAAGAATGAAAAAATAAAACTTCTTATACTACAAACTTATAGAATGGAAAGAAATAAAGCTTAAGCAAACTATCTGTTAATACACAAAGAGAAAATTAAACCTGATGCTCCAATGCTTAGCAGTATTTTAGAGGTTTAATATGTGCTTTTACTTATAACAGATCCAGAAACGATTATGGAAGAATTATGACTCATAGATACTTCTGAGGACTCAAGAGCAACCCACAACACTTCAGAGCTAGGGTTATGACTTTCATTTTAAAAAAAATAAAGTGCTTCAGCTTGTTTTTTGCTGTCCCTTCTCTCATTTTTGTGCCTGTTCTCCCCTCCCCAAATATGTTCTTCACATCACTCCAAAGTAACTTCCAGTGCACAAGTTCTTCCACAGCCTTTGAGACAACCACCGGCATGTAATCTGATAAGGTGTTAAGAGAGATTAGGCCTTGGTTGTACAACTTGAGTTTGCATTTTGTCTGTTTGGCTAAACAACAAAAACAAAACGAACACCACTTGATCTCCTAATTTTAATCAACTTTGAAAAATGAATCTTGCACTAAATTCCTTTCTAACTGGGGTCCAAATACTTAATTTTAGCCAGATACCAAGCCACATAAATGTTCAACTATGTACCACAAAAAAAAAAAAAAAAGTGGATTTTTGACAGCAGGGCCCCATTGCCAAAAACAACTTCCTCTCAGCTTATTTACCATGGAGTTAAAGCAAATGCAAGGAGGATGTGGAACTTTCACTCGTGTGTTCTGGTATCATTAGCATAAGAAGGTTCACTGAAGGATATAGAAAGAGAAACCTCAACACCACCCCACCCACAAAACCTTCCACCGCCAATCTGCCCTGCCTGCATGATGTGCTGGGGCAATTGTGGCCCAGAACAATTTAAAGTGGTTAGCCAATGTCTGATTTAGCTTGAGGTCCACTCCACAAGAAAGAGACCGTATGCAACACTGCTGGAAAGCCAGAAACTGGAGACTGAGTAGCCCAGTGTCAAAAGGTAGAACCAAACATGACTGGTCATAAAAAGTAAAGCAATAAAATTATTTCTGATGATATTCTTCTACACTCATAGATCAGTGTCGTGTGTGCAGTTATAACCAGAGATGTTTCCTTGGCTAGCAGATGGGAGAGCTTGCAGAGACTCACAGGCAGACATTATGCTGAGAGTCTTAACTGGACTTCTTCATCTGGTTCCTGCCTTCAGAAATGGGGAACCCTGCAGAGGACGGGGAGGAAAGACTGTAGGGGTCAGAGGGGACGAGGGACACCAGGATACCATGGCCCACCAAATCATTATGCAGGACTCACAGAGACTGAAGCGGTAACCACAGTCCTGCATGGGTCTGCTCCAGGTCCTTGGCATGTGTGTTATGATCATTAGCTTTTTCTTTGGGGGGAATTCCTACTAGTGGGAGAAGGATGTATCTATGACTCTCTGGCTTGTTCTTTAGCCTTTTCCCCTCCTTTAGGTTGCATTGTCCAGCCTCCATAGGAGGCCCTTCGCTTTGCCTCATCGTAACTTGTTTTGTTCTGTCTGGTTGTCTCTAAGAGACCTGCTGTCTTCTGAAAATGAATTAGAAGTGGGGTGGATGGGGGTGAGGGGAAGTAGCAGGGGAGTCAGGAGGAGTTAAGGAAGGGGAAACTATCCTTGGTATGTATTATCTGAGAGAATGACATTTCCAATAAAAAATGGGAAACACATGTAATAATTATGCAATGCAAAATAGTAATGTAACACATTTTAACCAGCGAAGATATATTTTGTAACAGGGAAATAAACCCCATTAAAGAGTATATTCGCCTAGTCGTGTTGTTTAGACCCTTTGGTCACCTTTGTCCAAGGCACAGCGGTCTGTATTTCACTGTTAGGAGCTGCAGGCTCAATACTGTCAAAAGAAATGGCTTTTGTTATCTATTGCACATGCCTCATGTGGGTTGACAGAGGCTTCTTCCCACTGTTGTAACTTATAAGGTCAGGTTGACTGGCGCCTTCATTCTGACAAATGCTTCATAAATACTGCACCGGGTAAAGAGGCAGAAATTGACCATCAAAAATAAATGATCTGACCTAGAAGAGGAATACATATCTTCAGCTCATACATCACTGGACAGAAATAATCACATGGCTGCATAAAACCTCAATAGAGAGGAAAACAAATTCTTACTCTGAATGTTAGCTAAAGTGAGTGATATAAAATTTACCCAATTGTGCATCAATGTATTCATCTGTCTTTCTGAATGGGCATTACATTGGACTATTATATTTTGATAACATTGGAAACATTGCTAATATCTCCAAGACATCATTTCAGCCAACACTTGAGAGGCTCAGACATCAAACACATTTCAAGCACCACTGAACAAAGGGAAGTTTGAATACGAAGCCGGAGCTTCGTTTTGAAAATATTACAATTGCCAATGAAAGAAAGAACTCCGCAGTGCAGCAATCACAGCCTGTGCCCTAGAGTTTTATGCTCAGTGAACCAGAAATTAACAATAAAGACATCCAGTTGCTCAGACTAGAGATGGTTTCTAATTCTTTCAGATCAATCATTCATGAGCTGAGATTTATTAAACACACTCATGGCATGAAAGATTCTTTGGAACTTCCTAAATATATGATGCTATTTCTCAAACACCAAAGATGGAACTCAAGAGTGACTTTTCAGCATTAACGTACAAATAACACAAAAAGAAAATTTAAACTTCTACTTTACCATTCAAGCACATAACATAAACTTTGAATTGACCATGAAAAGTATGCTTTCTTTTTATTTAAACATCATTTATAGTAGATTATAATAAACGCATATACATATATACACATATATACACATATATACATAGTTAAACATATAATTACTATATACATATGTGTATATATTACCTAGAGGTTAAGTTAAAATATACCCAAGGCTTTAATATTGAAATTTTAAATGGAGGTTTATTCTTGTCATTTATTTTGTCACAATCGTAATTCACACAAAACAAATTACTTTGATCAAAGATTATTTCAGAACACTACAGGGAGGTATAGAACACTATCTCAAGCATCCCAGAAAGAAAATATTTAAATGTATCCTCTTCTGCTTTCTAGAAATGCAATGTTTCTTTTAACTAGGTGAAAAAGCCCTAGTTTATAGATAGGTTTTGTTATAAAAATTTACTTGTAGTATTTTTCATTACAACTCTAAACTTGTCTCAAATGTGCACTTCAATGTAACATTCAGCCATTGCTTCATACAAAATCCCATTTAACATGTTTATTTGAGATACATTATTGATATTGCTCTTCTAGCCATAGGTATGATGTGTTTCAAGAGAAGTGAACGCACTGAGCGACCAAAGTGCAACACATGCTTGACTTAGGTGCTTGGCAGGCAGTTTCTTATGATGTCTCCCTGTGTGCTCCTGTCCTATGCCTAAGCAACTCTGCCATGTCATGTGTTACCTTGACCCATCAGAATTATAATGCTATTGCTCAGTTTGTAGATAAAGCAAAGTACTAACGCCCTCTCCAGACCGCAATATTGTTGGGCATTGAGACTGAGCATGCGCGTAAGTGTGTGTATATGGATATTTGTTTTCATTGCCTCAGCCTTTCCACATCTTTTTGGAGTTCTATATTTTCCTAAGTTTTACTCACTCATAGATGATCTTTTAATCACGATATTGTTTCATATTAAATTGCAGATGGCTGAAAAGTTATATATTTGATTGTTTTTTCTAGGAGTTTTATATAAAAATTATTAATGTCGAGTCAAAATATCATTTGGATGAACACATAAAAATGTAATTGGATACCTGTGGATTTTTATGAATTTCAATATTCTGTTTATTTGTGTAATTTCTTTTGCAGTCTGATTGACTCTGACAATTAATTTAAACGATGAAATGGTACTCTAAAGAGTTTATCCTCTATTGTGGGTGTGTCTCAAAAAATTATTGGTGAGCATAAATTAAGAAAACATTTGAATTTTTTGCCAAACCCATCAGAAGATATAATGTTATCTAACAGCCCTTGTTATGTTTGTAATTTTAAATATCCCCAAATTTATAATGAACGCAGTCATTGTGTGTTTTTTCTTTCTTCTGAAACATAAGAAGGACATTCCTGGACATGAACACGGGCCTGGGTCACGTCCCTTCCTTTATTTAGTCAAGCATGAGTCAGGTGCCCTTCACTGGACAATCATGCGCATTCTAGCATGAGGGACAATCACATGTGCATTCTAGCATGAGGGAAAAGGCCCAAACCTGAAGTACTGAAGTTCAGTTAGGGATGTATGGAAATAAAAGCTGAGGAAATATTAACATTAGTTCTAGAAATCAACTTTATTGAATCCAGAAGTAAAATTTGGCTCATCTGTACGTCATTAGGCATATTACACGCTTTCAGCATGGAGGACTATTTTAAAATCGTGGCACCTGGTAGCAGAAAGAGCGCGAGCTCCCCTCCCCCATTTTATTGAGCCCTTTCTCATTGTCTTTCTCTTATAAAGTTTGTTGATTTGTTTACTGGTCTGTTGGTTGGTTTGTTTGCTTTTCACACTGAAGTTTTGTGATAAGCCTTGATTGACCAAGACAACTGATACTATGCTTTCAACATTTTAGATTATTTTTAGCTTTTCAAGCTAATAGCTACTTCAAAATTAAGGCATGTCCACTTTGTCTCTACTGTTATACACTTAATGTATACTGTCATATAGTGTAAACAAGACTTTACCTGTGCTAGTAAACCAAAGCTCACTTGACCCTTGCTAATGAGATGATTTTTACAGTTGTTTGTAACCAAGCCCATAATACCTTTTGTATTATATGCTAGATTATATATATTGAATATACATGTGTATTTTATATTAAAAACGACATTGTGGATGGGCTCAAGGATCCAATTCAGAATTTCTTCAGAAGCTGATAAAACCAATTAGAACCCTCTAAAATTTCCACCCACAACTCGGTTCATTTATTTATTTTTTGTTAAATTATTTTATTTATTTACATTCCAAACACTGCTCCCATTCCTGGCCTCCACTCACAGAGTTCTTCACCTAATCAACCCTCCCCTTTGCCTTTGAAAGGGTGTTCCCATGCCCACCTACCCTCCCACTCTGCCTTATACCCCCCCCCCAGCATCCCCCTTCCCTGGGGTTTCAAATCTACAAGATTACACACATACTCTTCCACTGAGGCCAGGCAAGGCAGTCCTCTCTCCTGTTTATGATTGGAAACTTGTGTTGTGTAATCTGAATAAAACCCAAACATATTTCTTTCCAAAGGAAGAACAGGGACAAAAACTTGAACAGAGACTGAAGGAAGGGCCAACTGGGGACTGTCTCATCTGGGGATCCATCATGTCTGCAGACACCAAACCCAACACTGATGCCATGGTCAAGAGGTGCTTGCTGACAGGAACCTAGTGTGGCAGTTCCTTGGGAAGTCTGACCAGCACCTGACCAATGCAGATGTGGACGCTTGAAGCCAATTATCAGACTGAGCTCAGGAAACCTGGTGGGTGAGCTAGCAGAAGGACTAGAGGAGCAGAGGGGGATTGTAACCCCACTGGAAGAAAAACACAGGCTGGCTTGACCACCCAGTTCTCCCATGGTCTAGACCACCAACCAAGGAATGTACCTGGAGAGATCCATGGCTCCAGATACATATGAAGCAGAGGATGGCCATGCCTGACAGCAATGAGAAGGGAGTCCCTTGACCTTGGTGAGGTTTGATGGCCCAGCTCAGGTAGATACTGGTGCAGTGGGGAGGGAGAATGTGGGTGGGTAGGTGAGCACCCTTATACAGGTGAAGGAGGAAGAGGTCAGATGCCAGATAGGGGTGTGGCTGGAGGGGTAATGGGGAAGTCGGATATCATGGGTTGGGGGGTTTAGTGGACTGGTTAACCAGGAAGTGGGATATCATTTGACATCTAAATGAATGGAATAATTAATAAAAGCATAATTATATAGATTTACACATAATATTGAATACTTTTATAGAACTGATTTAATGAAGATACTCCAAAAATATGGCAAAAGTAAACATAGCAAAGAAAAGTCTAAAGGAAAAGAGAACAGGAGATTAAATATGAGGTAAAATACTGGCAACCAGTCTGATACAAGATGTTATAGTTAATAAAGACTATGATAAATACAAAGTGTGAATTGATAACAGAGAATCAAGCACTATAAACATCATCTGACATTATTATCCTTAGGCTTCCTAATGCTTCGGGAGCACTCATAGACTGTAATGTTAGGATATTCTCTCTGGAAGCATTAGGCAATTTCTTAAAACCAAACCAAACAAAAAAACTGTTTCTCAGTGTCATACTGAAAAGGACCAAGATACTCAGTGTCTGATGCAGTGATAAAAATAGTAAATGGCTTAAGACTAAAGAGGAGGAAGAGCTAAAGCAGGGCTTTCATGTCTGGTTTGCAGACCTAGTATCTGTAGAGGAAAAGTGGGCAGGAAAAGAAAGCTTTCAATTACAGTATCAATGCGTACAAAATATTCACCTGGCAAATGGAGAACTCTCTAGTCAAATGAACCTATTCTAAGAGTTCTGTGTCCCATAGGAATAGGCATATACTTTCCATACTGGGACCTTTCTAGGAAAGGTGATCTTTGGTATACCCAGACAAGTGGCAATGGGGGCAGAAATAGGACTTTATTCTTTGGGATAAGACATGTAAAAAGTGCATATTTTGAAATCCCTCATAACTGTTGAGTTTTCTTGAACGAAGAAAATAGAAGTGATAAATAAATTAAATATAATGTAGAGTTATTCTAAGTAAAATAGGAAGTATTTGATAGCACACATCCACTTGAATTCAGTTGAAAATTTAAGACAGTAATATTTTGGAGGATGAGACATGAACTTCCTGTTGAGGAGACAATAGTGTGTCATAATTTTGAAGTATATCTTTATTATTATGTTTTAGCAAAGTAACAGCTACAGAAGTGTTTAAATGTATAGAAAAATACAGCTATGTTTCTATGTGGAAAATAAGATCATCATTTAACTAGAAATCACAAAGTTTTCAAAACCTAAAAATGCATAAACTCGAATGTTGTTATTTACAACTTTTGCTCTGTGAACCTTAATAGTGAAGTTATTTTTAATTCTTTGAGATTTGGAGTTGTAGACATCTAAAAAGTATTATCAGATGTCCATGAGCACTCCATGTTTCTGTGCATGTTAGCAAGCCCTGTGCCTTATATATTCTTTTTTTCAGAATAATTTTTTTTCAATTCGAAAGAGCTATGAAAAAATCAGCAAGATCTTTTGGAATTAGATGTGCGAATATCAAGTAGTCAAAATGGAACAAAAGCAAGATTATGTTCCTCTATGTAGAAGGCAACTGTAATTTCAGTCTTGTGGACTGAACAACTACTGAATTTTTGGGCTTTCTATTGGAGACGGCCATTTTCAAATTAGCTGGACCACAGCGTGTATTCTAGTCTTCTGGAGAGCCCTAGACGATACAGCCTACACAGGATACATAGACATATATGAATCAAAACACTAAAATACATACAGTAAACTCTACCCAGTTAACTATGTAATTCATGCAATCAGCATTCCCATGCTGATTTTGGCCAACAGCCAGCTTGCCATCTAAGTTTCATGACAAAGATGAAACACAGGAGGGTTATCAAGGTGTGATCATCTAGTGGGAGTGTGTAAAACAATTAGAAATGAGAATTACACGGCACCCAGGGAATCAGAGTTTTCTGTGTTATGAATGTTTATGCCTTTTATTCAGCATAACAGTTATACCTCCTCACACATGATGACAATAAGTAAAAATCTAGGTCTTTACTATGTGATTGGCCACCAGTGTACCTTCCAACTCTTAAACAGGAACTTGGTATGCTTAACTAGCCCTGCAGCCATGTGTAGACAGGAAGAATACATGGTTTCTATGAACCAGAAACTGCTCCTTGAAGATGTGTAGCATCTTACTGGCATATTGACATGAGATTTGATAACCTCCACAAGCATGAGCTGTAACTTGCTATAATCTACTAGTTTTCTTGTCTATATGCCCATGTTTTAGCAGTCCAAGACAAATTTAAAAAGGCTTTAATTGTACCCACCGTGACATGCTCAGAAGACAGAAAGACTAAGTTGTTTTGCTAAATGAACAAAAAGCACATTGTATTCTAAATATGCATTTTTATACTTCTAGACTGATAGTACTCTCACCCTTAGGCTATTTTCATATTTCAGGGGTAGGAAGCAGTTAATGAAGAGACTCAAAGCTAGCCAAAGTGTTGAGAAAACGTGCTTTTTGAGGGCTTAGTTCTAAGTGAGAGCTCAAACATCTCAAGAGCCCTGGGGACATTTTAGAGTAGAAAGAGGAAGAGGAGGAGGAGGAGGAAGGAAGGATGTAAGAAACAGGCTGGAGAAAAGGGCTGTTATAAACATATTAGTCTCATCAAGAACTTCACAAACTGGGGTGCTCAACTTTCCATACATAAGGGGCCCTGGAAATGCCACCTCTCTCTTTCATAATATAAATATTGGTTAATTGTCTGTGATCCAGGAAACATCCTTCTCCCATAATCATACAAGTAATTACAATTAAACCAAATGATCACGTGGGAAAAAAGACATGGAAGTAGGAGGGAGTTAATTGACCAAGGTATCTGCCATCAAAATGCAGTTTATACACATAAGAAATTGTAAAATACTAAAACTTGGAGTCCAGAGGGTATTTTAACATTTTTTTTTCTCATGTGAGCAAAGAGATCTGATTTATTAATAGATAGTTGAAATTTTGTCTTTGGACGTGGACTGAATCAGGAAGGACACAGATCCCTGGGCTAAGCTGTGACGTCTGCTGAAGTCAAACCAAACTGAACTGATTGATGGAAAGCCTTCCAACCTGATTGAGCTCCTTTGCGTATGTTACACCTTCCACTATCCCTGCAAAGGCAATTTTAAACCAAAAGCCACAAATAATTCATATTTGTGTTCACTGGTCAGGAGGACAGCTGCTGATAAATATGGCTATGTCACATTTTCTTTTCTAAGACTGACTTGTGACATTGCAAAGGATACCATTGCAGCAGGTCCCAGTTGTCTACATCAATGCAGTTAGAGGACTAGAGCATTCAGTATCTCTACAAGTGAGTTCCATATATCCCTATGGGTTAGTTGCATATGCCATGGTTTGCTTCTTTGGGAGCAGTCATTTCATTATAAAGGTGAATTGGATGAGTTCCATACAAACCACATATTCTGACTAATGCACATATACTTATGGTGAAAGTGTGTGCTTTTTCTGTGATAAGAAAACATACTTTATAGCCGGGCGTGGTGGCACATGCCTTCAATCCCAGTACTCAGGAGGCAGAGGCAGGCGGATTTCTGAGTTTGAGGCCAGCCTGGTCTACAAAGTGAGTTCCAGGTCAGCCAGGGCTATACAGAGAAACCCCATCTCGGAAAAAAACAAAAAACAACAAAAAAGAAAATGTACTTTATTAGACTATTACTATATTCATGCTTCTACAAACTTTTTATTTTTTTATGAACAAGTCTATTTCTGGTGTTCAAACATGGTAAAGATACAAACATTTTAGAGCACATTAAAAAATGACTTTTAAATCAATTACATGATCATTTCAGTGGGTAAAAAAAGGCATTGTAAAATTTAGCAGTTTTTTTCAATATTAAAAATTTGCAAGAAATTATGTCCATAAGCAACAATAAAGCACAATTCAGGCTAGAAACCATATGCTCACACCTGACATCACACTGGTGAAACTTGCGTGCTTCTCATCTATGGCTGAAGATCATACAAGAAAATCTGCGCTCCTCACTCTTTTTTTTTTTTCTTTTTT
>NC_034599.1:87070761-87091085 GCF_900095145.1 Mus pahari
GTGTGTGTGTGTGTGTGTGTGTGTACAGTTTCCTATGGTGTCTCATAGGCACCTTGTATCTATCAATATCTTATTATAATGGTGGATATCTATGGCACACACTAAAATTTCTATCAGTTTTCATCCAGAGAGTATTCTAGCAGGTTGGCTATCACTTTATCCTGTCAGACATGGAAATCAACTCTGTTAAAGTTATTTTAGCTTTTTCTTTTTCATACAAAAAAATCTAATTATTACACAGACTTTGTTAACTTTTAATAGGTTTTAACTATCTAAGTCATCTACCAAGCAGGTTGAAGAATGTGATTCATCTCTTTAAACTTCATTTATTTTAAAGATGAATAACCACATGTGTTAGGGCAATCGCTGCTTTAATTTCTATTATATCTTTAATTTGGTCTTCAAAAATGGGGCAAATTAATTAGTATTTGTGCCAAGGAACCTATGCTATTCTCTTTTTTCAGTTTGTCACAAAATATTGCAGTAATAAATGCATGTGACATATGATGTTTGTGTCATTCTTAGATTGTAATGTCCATTTGACTTCAACTTGAAGTCACCATTCAATCCTATAGAAAAATTTAAAATTTCTAATCAGGTACTCACCACTACCTGGTTCATAGCTTTAATCTCAGCACTTGGGTGGCAGAAACAATAGATAACTGTGAGTTCAAAGCAATCCGAGTGAGTTCTCGGACAGCCAGGACTATAGAGCAACCCTGTCTAAAAAAAAAAGAAAAAAAGAAAAAGAAAAGAAAAAAAAAGAAAACAGAAACCCAAAAATTATAAAAATTTAAAATTATAACATTATTAGGGCTAGTGTTGAGGAATTCATAAGCTTTCCTACTTTATGTGAACTTCAACTGAATCATAGCTATCGTTACATGTTCAGACTTTGATGCTGAAATCTTACAAAAAGACTAAGAATTATTGCAGTCCTATGTGAACTCAAAAACATTTTTCATGCTATCATTTGGGAGGTAACTAAATAATATTTCACATACAGGATACTATAAAACCTATGTACATTAGTGGACTCCAAATAGATTGTGAGAACTGAATATATTATAAAACGCTTAAATCAGTTTAAATATATTTATCTCTTATATTGTTTATTATTTTGATAAAAATGTTCAAAACTTTTTCTCCTAGCTTTCTGAAGTATAAAGAACAACATAGCAATCACCAGACAGCATTATAGACAAGGGTTCACTGAACTTCTTTCTCTTATCTGCATGTAATTTAGTTTTTATTATTCACCTATTTTCACAAACACACCAACATCCCAAGCCAATGGTAACCAATATCTACTGTTCATTTCTACAAAGCCATTTTCTTTGTATTTAGTGCATGAATTGATGCTGCTGCAAATGTCTTTTTAATGTTGGATTATTATGCTGAGCATATGGACTTCCATCCAGTTCCATCTATTTTCTTGCACATGGCAGACTTTAGTTCATTTATGGTTGAACAATATTCCATTTATTACACTGATATAATAGAATATGCTTCTGAAATTAGATTGGAAAAGCAATGGAAGAAGATTCCTGATTTCTATTCCCATTCTTCATAATCATGTGTACAACCATGGCATATTCACACCAAAACACATACGAGCCCTAACATAGGACTAGACTATGACTACGTGATGATAATTACATGTTGGAAGATATAGGAAACTTGTTTCTTACTTACTGTCCTCATCATTTTGGAAACAACAGAAAGACTACCAGGCACAGCACTAAGAAGATATTTGATGCAATCTGGAGAATAATATGGAAGGCTATATATACAAGAAGAGTATCTGAATGGAGGAAAATAACTACCTACCAAGTAAGCATGATATGTCAAAAGGAGAAGCAATACAGACAGCATTGAGGTTGAGTAAGTAGAGACGGGACATGGAGCAAAGAAATTGGAAAGTGGTAACTCTAATAGTAACTTTTGCTCACCTCATGCTGAATAAACTTACCCTTTTTAACTCTTTCTGAGCTATGGTTGGCTGGTTCAACTTAGCTGTTTTGGCCCAAACTCTTTTCCACCTGATTAATACTGACTTCTCTTGGCCTCTGTTTGATTTGTTCTGCTTGGTGTCAAACTGGCAATCTGTTCTAATTTTTTTGGGTCCTCACTCTCTGGTTCCTTCTGTCTTCACTTGCAAACTGACTATCCTTGTAAAACTGAATATTTCTTTCTTTCTTTCTTTCTTTCTCTCTCTCTCTCTCTCTCTCTCTCTCTCTCTCTCTCTCTCCCTCTCTCCTTCTCTTGCTCTCTTTTTTCCTTCTCTCTAATTTGACTGTTCCTTTAAGTGACCTCTCCTGTCTCTTCTCATGTGAATTGAGTGTGAGCATATCCTACCTCTGATTCACTATCTTAAATCTTTCTCTGATTTTTCACTTTGTCTGACTCTCAATTAGACATCACTTTTAAACACAGATGCTTTTTTTCTACAAACTAACCTTACCTACATGTTTGGGATTATGGTGTGTACTAAGGGTGTGCCTGTAATTCCAGCAAGAGGTATTGAAGGTATGTGGTTTGTCTTCTCTGTATCCCAGATGGAACACAAAGCCCTAGAAGAACTTTGAATGTGACCCTTCCCAGAGCAGCCATGTTTCCAGATTAAAATTCATCTACAGGCAACAATATAGATAGTATACTATGTACATAATAAAAACAAATATAAATGATTAGAGCATAATGCAGTTTTCAAAATGCTAGCAGGTATATTGAGCAAGAATGTTTTGTTCCCTAATAAAGATCATTTAATTGAATATCTAAACCTTGATCTACCACCAAGGGATTACAATGACGGTTACGGTGGTGTCTATGAAGAGTTCCAGCTAAAATAAAATCCATTTATTTGCTCATATATATGTATATGTAAATTTACATATATATGTGCATATATAATTTTTAATTCTAGTGACTCAACACAAGATACCAAAGAAAACCAAGTCATAATACTCTCATTTAAAAATTACTAAAATACTTATCAATTTGGAGATTAAACTTATTTGCATAATGAACACTCTAAATTTCATTTGCATATATGTAATTAAAATTATTTAACTTGCATATAAATTGAAAGATTGGGTTAAATTATTTGAATACTTCAATGGAAATACAGAATTATGGCAGCATCTTGTAAAAGAAAAAGCGCCTTTTAACTTGTAAATAGTATCTTACATTTTGTTTTACAGTGAAATATAACCTATTTACTAGCTATTCAGGTGTATGTAAGAAATGTTTTAATTTTAAAAGAAGAATACAGAAGCCAAATAATATCCTACTGTTTTAATGTACCAAGTTTTTATTATGTGTTAATCACTAGATATACATCTTGACTATTCCATTACTTGGTTATTATGAACTAAGCTCCAATGAACATATATGAGCACGTACCTCTACAGCAGGATACATAGTCTTTCTGGTATATGCCCAAGAATGATGCAGCTTGCTCACGTGGTGTATCTTTTTTCTATATTTTTGAAGAACCACCACACTCATGATTATAGTGACTATAGAAGTTGTGCACTTACGCCAGGCGGTCATGGCACACACCTTTAATCCCAGTCCTTGGGGGGCAGAGGCAGGCAGATTTCTGAGTCCAAGGCCCACCTGGTCTACAAAGTGAGTTCCAGGGTAGCCAGGGCTATACAGAGAAACCCTGTCTCGAAAAACAACAACAACAACAAAAATTTCTGCACTCTTACCAGATCCACGGTAGTGTTTAGCATCATGTGATATTTTATCTTAGCCTTTCTGACTGGGGTAAGATTAAATATCAAAATTGTTATTACTTTCTAGTTTAAACTGATGGCTAAATATGGTGAACATTTTTAAATGTTTCTCGGCCATTTATATTTCATGTTTTGAGAACTCTGTTTAGTTCTTTAAGCCAGTTTTAATTGGACTGCTTCTCATCTCTTTAACCTACATATCTTTAACTTTTTTAGGATTTCATATATAACTACTGTATTCATATTATTTCCACCACGATTTCTTCCATCATTCACCTTCTCTTGTTTTCCTCCCATTTTCTCTCATAATTAGACTTATTTAATTATATATGCATATATATTAAACAAATATCATATCATATTATAATTAAAGACCCTGAGACCTCTCCCATCCACATTTACATGTTAGCTGTTGTGAATATGAAGGTGTTGCTTAGGCAATTATATTTTTGAGATTTTTTATGGGTACAATGGCACAACTTTTATGTTATATAGAGCACTACCTTAGAGCATATTCTCTGATGCCTTTTGCACAATCCATGTTCTATGTGTCTTGTCTGTTTGCCAATTTTAAATTGGCAGAGATTCTCTAATCCAAAGTACACATATCAATAGATTGTGATTTCTAAATATATTAACTGTCAGCTGCATATTATAAAAACCTCTCTCAAATATTCAAGACATTGTTGGTTCTATGTTTAATATTCCCCCATGGGCACTTTAAGACAATCACATCTGGAACTGTCAGCTAGAAGCCACTTTAAATAAGACATCTGAGTCTGACTTCCATAGTCAGAAAGATTGTTTATCATTATGTCAGCTTTTGCATCATTTGTTTTAGATAATTAATACTTTACTAATAAAATCAGAAAGGAAGCAAACTAATAATAGAATGTCAGTTTGATTACCATTTTATAAACTCATTTTATAAAGAATATAAGTTTATAAAATCTAAAATTATTTTTTCGAAGTATTTTCCTCCTTTGAATTGTGAGTATTCCGTTACATCCTTCCTACTTCAGACTGATTTCCCAGAAGCCATCAGCCATATCTAAGTGTAACTGCATTAACAAGGCAGCAGTTCAATTACCATTAACATTCTTCCAGTGTGCCACAATGCCTGTTAGAATAAAACAATAAATTGTTCGTAGATATTTTTTTTTTTTTAAAGTGGAGATATGCATGCCTCGCATCCTGGGATTTTAACACATTCATCTTTTTCTAAACCTTTTTCTGGGTCATAAAGTTGATTAAGCTCTATCATGTTGTCAAAAATAAGCAAGCAGAAAGATACACAGGACTGAATACAGACCATCTTTAATGCTTCCATATCACTGTATTTCTGCATCTTTATTAATATTTTAGACATAGCATATTAGAAATGTCGCTATATAACCTAATATATCAAGTTTATGAGCAGCTTGGTTCTATCAAAATAATTCTATGCTCGATAGCCCTATATTCCCATCTGAATATTTGAAATGCCTAAGAATGGACTATTGAGTAAATAATGGAGTTTTTCAAAATTAGTTTTGTGCCCATTTAGATCATAATCTGAAATCATTCTCTGTACCTCTGCTTATCTCTTGGGATCATTTCTGATAGTTGCTATGGTGCCATAAAATAAAACGAGACTTGTTCAAACTGCATCCCAATGAATTATGCTTCTTGATTTATTTCTGTGCACAGGGAAAGAAAGTAGTCCAGATGGTAGTTCTCCCTACACTGAACAATAAATATCAACAAATTTCTCAATATACTAAATAAATAAATGAAAATTTATATTTATGTGGGGCAAAACACATGGTTTCTGAAATTCTGAGTTCAAATCCAAATGCCAAATAATATTCCTGTGAAAATGACGAAGCTGCTATCAATTGGATCATTATTGCTCCCATTTCTCTGAAGTATCATAAAGAAAACACTGTGTGTATCCCTAACAGTGGCATAGTTGGCAAATGTGGGAGATATATTTCAAGCACCATATGGATTTCTCGAGTGGCTGAGCCAGTTTGTCTTCCAATCAATTTTAAATATATATTTCTCTTTTCCCACACCCATGCCAACTTCTGGCATCATTCTATTCTCCTTTCTCCCTCCCTCCCTCCCTCCTCCCTTCTTTCCTTCCTTTCTTTCTTTCTTTTTCATCTTCCCCCCACCCTTTTTTAATCTTATCCTTTTTTTGACAGAGGTAAGGTGAAATCACAAAGTCGTTTTAATTTACCTTTCTCTGACTGTTAGAAATTTGAATATTTTTAAAGTCTTTCTTAGCTTACAAATGTTCATTGCAATGCATCATTGGTCAGGTTTGAGGCCTCCAGTTTCTGTCACATTATCAATACTGGATCCTCACAGCTACTCCTCTCAGATAGTCTGGTTTTCCTGCCTTGGTGTGTGCCATGGGGATCCAGATGCTTTTGATTCAGAGGAACAGTACTTTCAAGAACTCCAGATGGGAGAGATAGGGTATACTGTCTTATACACTGCGACACATTACAGCTTCCACGATGAGAATTTTCTTTAGGAGGAGGTGGTGGTTGCAAGGGCATACATAGGGCAGATATGAAGTGATGGGAGATCAATTGTTTTAGAATTCATGATAGGAAATTCACAATCAATAAAAAGCTAAACTAATGTTTCTTAGCTATTTGTACCTCATCTTTTACTTATTCATTCATTTTATTTGCTTTCTGATTATTCTTTTCACTAGAAATAGATGTTTCTTTTTTTCATACAATTTATTTTGATTACCCTTTTCTCCCTTCATCTTTTCCCAGACCTTCTCCACCATCCATCTCTTCCAACTTCAGGCACACTTTTTCTCTAATTTTAGAAAACAAACAGGTAATTAAAAAACAGAACAAAACAAAAGGAACAAATGATCTCAGGAAAAATGGTTGGCACAGGAATCACAGACTCAGGCAGAGACACATGTACTCACGGTTCTTCTGAGATCGATTTACATCTATAATCTACTTTCAC
The DNA here is from genome assembly GCF_900095145.1 of Mus pahari. Taxonomy (NCBI): domain Eukaryota; kingdom Metazoa; phylum Chordata; class Mammalia; order Rodentia; family Muridae; genus Mus; species Mus pahari. The sequence goes on from NC_034599.1 coordinate 87,077,487, forward strand.
CCTTTTATTGAAAATCGATACTTTTCTCATATTATATATCCTGATTATAGTTTCTCTTCTCTCGACTCCTCCCAGTATGTCCCCACTTCCTCTCCTCTCTAGATCCACTCTTTTTCCGTCTCTCATTGTGAACGAAGAGGCTTCAGAGAGATAATATTAAAATATAACAAAATAAAACAAGTTAAATAAGTTAGAGAAAGCAAACCCACAAAAGGAAAAGAACCCAAGAGAAATCTCAAAAATTAGTGACCCACTCGGTCACACACTCAGAAATCCCATAATAAACTTACTGGAAGCTATAATGCAAAGGCAGAGGATATACAGTATATCCTGGTGTAGACCTATGTAGACCTCCTCCTCAAATATATTTCCTGAGGTCTGAGAGGAGAGATTTCATGGGGACACAGGTTAGGACAGGCTATTGTGATGTCTTTCCTTCTCAACAAAATCTCTGGTAGTAGTTTTTGTTTTGTATTTGTTTTGGTAGTATGTATTTGTTTCCATCTGCCCCAGGAGGAAGCTTCCTTGATGATGTATAGACCATTTTTTAATTGGTTCTATTCTTGCTTTACGGGTTTTGTTGTTCTTTACATATTCTACGTATTAACCCTCTAAAAGATAAATAACTATAAAGAACTTTTCCTACTCAGTAGGTTGTACCTTCACTTCAATGATAGATTCCTTAGATATAAAGATCTTTTAAACTTCAAAGAGTCCATTTGTAAAGTTTTGGTCTTAACGCCTGCAGTACGTACCAAAGTACTATGTAAAGAGAGTGTTTTCATTTTTCAGGAAGTTTAAGTATATTCTCTGTTTTCTCTTCTATTAGTTTTAGATTATCCAGTCTAATGTTGATTCCCTTGACCCATTTTGTGTAGGGTTCAAAATATGGATTTTTATGCTTTTTGTACATGTAAAGATACAGTGTGAACAGCACCATTTACTCAAGATGCTGTCATCCATTTCCAGTATATAATTTGGGTCCTGTAGTAAAACATCAGATTTCCATAGAATGCGTACTGATGTGCGGGTTCTCAATTGCTGATCAATGTGCCTGTTTTTATACCAGATTTGTACTATTTTACTGTTATACCTATGTACTACACTTATGTAGTATACCTATACAGTATAACAACATCAAAGGTAGGAATACCTCCGTCTGGTTGTACTGTTTTTCAGGATTATATTGACTATCCCGAAAAATTTTCATTTGATTGTTTTTTATTTTTGTATTGTGTGTATGTGTTTCCATATGAAATATAAAATTATTTTAAAGTTTTGTGGAAATGTCATTGGAGTTTATTTTATAGAATTAAGTACCCCATGAATGCTTACAACAGTTATATTCTCTTGCTCTGTTTTTCACTCAATGAGTATGAATTAAATTTTCCCTACCTATTGCTTTTAACTATTTTGTCATATATGACTATAGCTATGTCTGATTTTTTTTTTGTTCTATTTGCTTAGAATAATGGTTTTCATCCTTTACCCTAAAGAAGCATCTGTTAGTGGTAGGAAAATGTTTCTTGGAGGCAACAAAACGAGGGATTCTCTTTTTCTGTTTTCTCATGCCTTTTTATTGGGGCTTTGAAACCATGCATATTGAGAGTCATTATTGAAGGTTGTGTATTTATTCCTGCCATTTTGTTGATTTTTGTCATATTTTCTTGGATACATTTTTGGTTAACTATTTTTGTCATTGTTTCTTTGGGCCTTGTGAACTCTAAAAGGTATTATCTTTCACTGCAGATTGAAATGTTTCTTCTGATATTTTCTGTAGAACTAGATTACTGGTCACATTTCCTTTCATTTGTCTTTATATTGTTAATGATTTTATTTTTCTTCAATTTTGATAGTTTATTTTCTGTGCACAATAATCTAGCTTAACAGTTGTCTTTCAGGGTTTGAATTACATTACATGTGGTTGATTTGGTTGAAGAAAAAAAAAAACCTACAGGGCAGAATAAAACCATCTTCAATAAATTCACGACTTGACAAACCAGTCTTTGCAATTAAAGCTAGATTAATTTAAATAAGAACCAAGAAAGAATAGCTGTGAAAAATGCTGAGAATCTGGGAAAATGAATGATTATTATTACTAACGGCAAAAATCAAAATTCTAAAAGTAGTAAGTGTAGTACGAAGTTTATCTAGGTCTAGGATAAAGCTTTTTTTCTTTTCTTTTCATTTTGGGTTCAAGAATGAATTTCAGTAGATTCAGTGCTTATTTTAACTCTTTCTGTTTTAACAATTGAGATTTGTGATATGGTAATAATTGCTTTCACCCTTCATAAATTCTCACCTCTGATCCCCAGGTATTTATCTATGAGCTGGCAATGAGACAAAAACATGTCTTGGGTTGACATTGTTTCCTGTGGAATAAAACTTTCAATAAGCATCTCTCCGGTATCAGGAAGTCATAGTGTGAAAACATCTGACCATCATTTTCAAAATACTCAGATTCTCTATTCAGTCTCTTTGAGCTTCCTCCAACAGTGTTGTGGTGTCCTGGTCCAGCTTTAGCATCTCTGGCCTCTTCTCAGCACCAGGCCTGATCTCATAGTGCTTCCCTTGTTTACCCACAACTCAAGTGCTGCTCCTGCTTTGATCAGGTAATCTTAACAATTTTGGTTCCCCTTTTAACATTTCATTGTATCTTTCATTTACTATTTTTATTAAATTCATTCTATTAAAAAATGACTGACAGGAATTCGGTTTCCCAAGTGGCTCTAGCTGACGAAAATCTTGTATTTGCTCTAATAAGCTTGCAGCAATGATTCAGCATTTTCATAAGATAGCACAAGACATAGCAGGTCTATCCATTATTACTTGACTGGATGTCTTCCCAAGAACTAAATATTCATACATATTTAGAATGTTATGATAATGTTTAGTATTGTCACAAAACATAGTAAATAAACTTGATAATTATTATAGAAAACTGCTGTTACTTATAAACAGAAGTGGAATGGCCACTAGTCAAAAAAAAAAAAAAAAAAAAAACTTGAAAAGTGTTTTCTGGCATTCAGAGTTGCTAGGGGCTTTCCAAAAAGCCCAATTTAATGAATTATGATTATTTGAATTTGTTATTCTCTTTCAGAACCTAAATAGTTATTTCTTCAATTCATCTTTCAATTAAATGTTAGAATTGTAAATGAATTTGTTCATTTAAGTTAGATAATCATGGAAATGGTTGATAAAATCTCAATATGTTAAAATCAGAAAATGCATGCATGCATTTAAAACCTCAAAAAATGGATACACTTATTTGTGTATAATTTTTTCCACAACCTGGGCAGAAATTCCAAACCAAATCACCTGATAATTTAGGAGTCAGCTTTTGTTCTTAATATCACACAGTAATAACACAGTCATTGACCTCTGATGGGGGACGTTTTGTTGTGTGGCTCTGTGACTTCTTCTAGGCAGTTTTAGTCATGGCAGGGAGCACTGGTGTATGAGAATGGTTGTGTATATTTTCTTTTTTAAAGCAGCTGAAACAATCCAGAATACAGGAATAGCTTCAGGGTTTCATGGTCATCCTCTGTGTCCTTGTTTGAAAGGTGGCATACGAGTGAGCATCTTCATGTTTCATTTTAAAATTCATTTCAGTCTATGATGCAAATGTTACAGAGACAGCTAATTAACCAATAAAATCCGTCTTAATTAGAAAGTTGGCAAGGGACAGAGCACTCTGTGTTTCAGTCTCCATGACATCTGGATGAGGCCATGTAACTAGATTTTGCCATGAGAATATGAGATGAAGTATTATCTGCTCCTTCCAAACCACAATGATTAAAACAAGCCATGAACTTCCAGATCTTTTCTTTTTTGATGGCTGTTGCAAAATCACACACAAGGAACAATAGCACTGCAGTGGTGCAGCTCTGAGGCTGGGATGTAGGGATCAGGAACGCTTCAAGAGGGTTCGACGTGAAGAAGAAGAGCTGAAATCAGAAGCCTGTCCTGAGCTCTACAGATGTGAAATCCATTACCTCCTGTCACTTTGAAACCTTACATGTTTGCCTAAGTAGATCTGTGTGTTCTATTTGGTCTTATACACTTTTGTAAAAGTAGATTTTAGGAAATAATTTTTCATTTTTGAAGTATAAGTTGAAAATCTATGTTTGGTAAGAAATGCAGAAGTATTTGAGTCAGAAAAGAATGAAAAACTGCATCTATGTGCATATATCATATCAACTCTATGCTTATTAAATATAATATAATCTACCCTTCATTATTTTACTCAAGCTCTATTTTTTAAATTTCTAACTCACTTCAGAGATAGATATAGCACACCTAAGTCTTTTCTATTTTTAATTTAAATATTTTATTGAGTTTCTTTAAATACACAATAATTTTTTCTATTGTCTATACGTTATAATGAGTTAAACCTGAGATCTCTGTTAAGGAATGCCAACTCAGTTTTAAAAATTCATGCCATTATTTATGGATCTGAGTCCAGATTGACAGTTAATCCACTGAGCAATATTTTATTAAATTTTATAATAATCAGCCAGAAGACTAGCCTCATTTATAGAAGTGCAATGTTATTTAAACAAAGCCTCCAAAGAAACATTCAATTGAATTAGTATGATGACATTCAAAATCTCTAGTTGATCTTTTTTGATTTATGTATCTATAGTGCTAAAACCGAAGCCAGCTGGCAGAGAGCTTCATGACTCTCTTACTTATGGTTCAGGTATATTAGTAAGTTTATCATACATTGAAGAATTCATAATGTAAATCTTCATTCATTATATCTACTCTATAAGTATCACAAGTTGCCCTTTTTTACCTGAGACATATTCAAGATGTTAACATTAGACTAAAGTCCAACAAGGTCAGTAACTACAACATATATTATAAATTCTTGACTATCTCATGCAAATTATTAAATATCTTTATCCAAAAGTGTATGGAGTACGATCTGAGGAGATGACTATGTCAGTAAGGTACTTGCTTGGCAAGCAGAAAGCCTGGAGTTTAGGTTCCCAAGTTTATATAAAAGGTGGGGTTCTATAGTATTGCTATATGCCTTGTGTTGGGGTGGCTAAATTCTCAGATGTTGAAAGTCCAGAGAGACCTTCGTAGAGAATGTGTACCTAGAGGACTAACACTCTGGTAAGTGCTCTGGATGCTACAGTGCCTGCAGGTGTATGTAGGATGCCTGGGACAATGCTGTAATGTCACGTAATTCTTTAGAATTAACTTCTCTACTCCTAACAACATGAATATGCGATAACTGGTTTAAGGAAAGACTTTGAACTTGTCATAAGTAATATTCATGTTTGTAGTTGACAAGAACAACAGCGACAAGAACAAACAAAAGCAAAAGCAAAAACAAAACAACAACAATTAAAAAAAAAAAAAAACCTGAGTTTGAACACGATATAATCTTTCGGTAGCTATGCCTGCGTGTCATGCATCAGCAGTTCCTCGCCACAGATATTCATGTTTATATCACTACACAGTGCGAAGACTTAAAAATAGCAGTCGCACAAGCATCTATGGGATACAGCTAGACTGATCTTGGCTTTTGAACTTGTTTGCAAATAATTCTAGCATATTACTAAGGTGTCATTTATTTAAACAAATTAAAGCATTCCAAACATGTGTCTGTAAAACAGTCTCCACAGCTTATGAGACATACACATATATTGAAAATCTAGAGACCAAAGTTGTACTTCATATGAAATCTATTAAAATATTTATACCAGATAAGATTGTCAAAACAGTTTATCACTTAAAATCAGAATTAATAACATATTTGTCAGGCTGTCAATATGACTCATTGAGTAAATGTGCTTGCTGGCATGTCGGCTAACTTCAGTTCTTTTCTTCTCCAGAATCCATGTAAAGATAACAAAGAAGAGCCAACTCGCAACGTTATTCTCTGACCCTCACCTACTCCCTGTAACAAGCATAACCCCTGCATCATGCACAAGAAAACTCAACACATACACACTCACACAGACTAACGATACAAAGACAGTGCTACACTGTACCTTACACCTTAAGAAAAAACTTAAGTGTTGTATGGGTAATCTAGGGATTTTGTGTGATTCTCCAATTATTGGAAAGACAAGTGTTTCCTTACAAGTATTAAGTATTGGAAATCAGTAGCTGAAAACATGTTCTTCAAATCTTTAAGGACACTTTATATAAAATGTATTGAGTTTCCAATATCCTATGATTGTTGAAGAAATATGTAATACAAGATGCGATATATAAAAGAAAAATCAATCAGCACTTCTGCTTGCATGAGTAAAGAAGTACAACTGGTAAAGGTCAACTGTCTGGTAAGTTTTCATACACTGTGTCTTCTTCTGTAAGTTGGGTGAATGTAGGATTGTGAGCTCATTATTGGGCATCACACCACTGCTTCATATCTGAGTGTATGTTTACATATCTGTATTCACATAGGCACGGTGGGTTTGAAAGACATTTCAAGCAAAGCTTGGCTTTATTGCCCTTACCTTCACAGTGGTAGCCTAGAACACAGTTTTCCTGTTTGAAAAAAATTCTGCTAAGATTGATTTCCACGTGAAAGCTTTTTCAACATTCCATTAAATTGCTAGGTTGGAATTGATTATTTAATAAAACTATTTGATAGCTTCTGAGAAGATTATTTCAAAGCATTTAGCTTTATGTGAGTCATTAAATTTGCAATGAAAAGCAGTAAGAAACAGGAGTGACCATAACAGGAGTTCTGTAATTGCTTCACTGAATAATACCACCATTTTCTGGCCAGCCCCACAGCTCCCACACTGCCAAATATATTACTAAGCATTTCCATGAACATAGGTATGTTTGTATAGACTAAATGCTTAAATATTCATTACCACTTCAGTATTTTAGGCACTTATTTAATTTACACTGAAATTTCTTGGAAACGATTCTCTCTAAACAAATATTTGCTTACTATCTCTTATGGGTTTTATATTATTTTCAGATTGCATAACATATGGAAAAATAGATTTTTTTTCTGGGTTGGCTTAATCTATCAGTCCATATTGAACTACCTCTATACTTTTCAAAGTGGAACATAAAATATTCATGTTATTAGGATGGAGTCTACTAGAACAACATCATTTCAAGAACAAGAAGGAAAAAAAGTAGGTTTCTCTTTGGAACACCTTTACATTACATGACCTTCATAAATAATATCATTAGTTCCCCCAGGTGGCCTCAGAACAGTAATTCAGCATACAGATGAGCGTAGACTTCTAAGGGCTTTGTATTCATGTAAGTCTATTAAAAAAACTTCAAGGCATTATAAGCCAAAAATGCACTGATACCTATATCCTGACAAACACCATGGCATAGCAATATAGTGCCTTGGAGAAGACTGGCTATCTGATTTTACGAATGCTGTCTGAGTGGGAGCTATGGCTCATTGCATCTGCCAGCATCAGGACACAGTGCTGTGCTACACATCAACACTCTGAGAAATGAGCAAACTTCAAGCTTCATAGTGAATGTCAACTGAATGCTGGCTGCTTCTGCACTTGCATACAATGAAGGAGTTGTAATTTAAGCTGGTTTAGACAAAACTTAAACATCTAGAAGTATATGAAAGCAAGTACTTAATTTGTACCACTGAGAGCCAACAATGGAATATTACAGTGCTCCTGACAATGAAACTGGAGTTAATTTATAAACTTCTCTACTATATAAGTATAGTAGGTTTCAAGAAAAAAGTAAATTTACTGAATAGATCCAGGTTTTTAAATAGCTTAATAAATGATTGTACAAATGTTGTACAAATGTACAAATTAGGCAACATTATGGCCTTTATTGTGTAGAAATCATTTATTATGTATCTCTAAGAGTGACTGTTTTAAAGCAACATAGTTCTCAGCTGAAAGTCTGTGAGCACTTAGATTGGTCCAGGACCTTGACATCTTGAACATGTTAAGATACATTTTCAGTAAGAACCTCTTAAAGAGATGGCCTAGGGTTTGCTCCAACATCCATTTCATTTCCAGCAAGTGTCACACAGATTTCCTTTAGAGCCATCTCTGCCCCCACCACAGTTATTAGTCTTCTCTTTAGACTCAGCTTGACTACAACTTTGAAGGCTTAATTTACCTCAATCCCTTGGAACAATGTATCGATTTTGCTTGGTTGGATGGTTGGTTAGAGCTGGTTTGTGTTACAGAGATGTTGAGTCATATGAAAATAAGGAAAAGTCAAACTTTTAACCTGCGATGGCTTAACCAATTGTTCATGTTGCCTTCTGCAAGCTAGGCTAGTAAGATCCTGTGACATTTGGTGCTCTTCCATTTAAGGTACCAAAAGGAAAGCCAGTTTCCAGTGAAAATTGATGAAGACGAGAAGAGGAAATCGACAGTCTCACTGTGACATTTGATCCTATGGATCACGATGATCCTATGGATCACGATATTTATAAACTGTCAATTCTGTAAATCAATAAGCTGCTTTGCTTACTGGATCTCTTCTAACTCTCTTTTTCCCTTGTCAACATAATTAATATATTTTGAGTTAATTTGTTATTTATCACAGATAAAAGATTCTCAGGATACAAGTAACAGGGAGAAGGGGTCCTATTTGAGGAAAGAAAGAAAGCAGAGTAGACAGAAGAAGGCTGTAGGACAGAAGAGGTCAAGTTTTCAAAGTGGATTAATATGTGCATATGAAAACCACAGTTAAATCCCCTAGTATATATGCTAATGTAAAATTTGATGGAAACATTTTTATGTGAAAAATATTTCTAACTGTGAAATCTTAATGTGCCTTACATGCATATATATAAATATATACATAATGCTCATCTATCTATCTATCTATCTATCTATCTATCTATCTATCTATCTATATTCCATACAGAACTATTGCAGATGTGGTTGGAAAGGCTAAGTATCTCACAGGATGAGTGATTTCAAAACACAGTATTAATAAATATGAACAACTTCCATAGATCATATTTTAAATATTAATATTTAATGCTTTTCCCTTAAGTGTTTTTCCTTTCATCTCTTTTTAATTTATCAATATGTTCTGAAGATACCTTAGGATCATGCTAGAAAACACTTTAAATTAGAAATATACCAAGATTGAGCACAGCACACTAATAAAGGTGGCGCTTGATAAATTCAGTCCCTGTTGCCTGTTAAATAAAACAGGATACTAAAAAATACTCGTGCATTTTTTTCCTCCTCCTAATTAATGCAAACAACGCCCACCAGTGGTACTGATTATCAGATGCACTGATAATCAGACGGAATTGATTTTAAAGAGTGAGATAATAAAGAATCTGCCCTCCACAGTCTGCAATAATTTACTTAGAATTGTTAAAATGCAGCTTGCTTTGGCAGTCATACTCTGAAGATTAAAATCCCTTAGCTATCAAAGGAAGCCATTGTTTAAATTCAAGTGCATCTCTTCTTAATGGGTTTTAAATTAGCAAACATTCAATAAGCATCACAGTTTAGAAATTGACCTATTTTTCCAACCTACCTAGAGTGATGTGCATCCATACTTTGAAATCCACTTGGAGAGCTTTCATTTCATTTTCAATTAGCATATTTAATTGGTAAGTTCTTCATCATTCATCAAAAAGAACAATTTTAATTGCTTTCTTTTAAAATGTAAATAAAGGGATTAAGCATAAAGGAAAACAATAAGCACAAATCTGAGAGGAGAAATGTGTGTGAAGTTTCGCTTGTGGTATAAAACAGTGAAAAAACATCCCAGAAGATTTGAACTAAAAAATGAAAAAGTGAACTTGACATGTATTCCTCAGATATGACACACAAAAGCTATCAAATATCAACAAATTTTAGCTCGTCTTTGCAGTTATATTTATGATTGACAAAAGAAATGTTTTCTCCAAGAATGACAAATGTTTAAAATATACTGACCTATGATTATATTTCAAAAGTAAATATTCGCCATCCCCATATCCTCCAACACAAAACTATTTTTAAGGAACGTAAAGGAAAATTCAATATTTTTTTTCATAAAACAAACTTTATTTTATATGTTTTGACCTTAGGTCCTTATCTAAATAACTATTTAGATGGCAAATATGTACTTAATTTTTAATTAGCATCTCCAGGTGTTTTTCTTCCTTCCTTCCTTCCTTCCTTCCTTCCTTCCTCCCTCCCTCCCTCCCTCCCTCCCTCCCTCCCTGCCTTTCTTTTTTCTTTTTTGGCTTGTTGCATGATTATTTTAATCTAATTCTTTAAAAGAAAATTAAAAGCATATTTTTATGGTTAGGTACATGATTCTTGTTTATATTTACAATAATAAAAAGTATTTATTTTCACTGAGTACTAGAATGTTGTATCTCAGTAAGCAAAAATGTCATATAATATTTGACACTAAAATAACAACAACAAAATAAGTACCATTGTTTACTAATTTGAAATGCCCTTTTCTATAATGTTATATATCTATATGAGTATGGGTTATAGGTAAATTATGATAATTTCTTACCACGTTTATGTAGTTTATGTAATTACATGGAAATTTAATCATTTAGCATTTTTTGTTTTCAGCTTCTGGAATGTGAACATAGTAGACCACATGTCACTGTTGTATGGTGAGGCATCTTTTGGATATATGCTCAGGAGTGGTATAGCTGGGTCTTCAGGTATTTCCAGTTTTCTGAGGAAACTCCCAATTGATTTCCAAAGTGGTTGTACCAGTTCACAATCCCACTAGCAAAGAAGGAATGTTCCTCTTTCTGCACATCCTCACCAACATGTGCTGTCACCTGAGGTTTTGATGGTAGCCTTTCTGACTGATGTAAGGTCAAATCTCAGGGCCATTTTGACTTGCATTTCCCTGATGACTGAGGACTCTGAACATTTCTTTAAGTGTTTCTCAGCCATTTAAGATTCCTCTGTTGTGACATTTTGTTTTTAGCTCTGTACCCCATTTTTAACTCGGTCATTTGTTTTTGTTTGTTTTGTTGTTGTTGTTTGTTTGTTTGTTTTTTGTTTTTGTTTTTTGTTTTTTGAGCTTAGTTTCTGGAGTTCTTTAGATATTTTGGATATTAGCCCTCTATCAGATATGGGGTTAGTGAAGATTTTTTTTCCCAAATGGTAGGTTACTGATATGGCCTATTGACAGTGTCTTTTTACTTATAGAAGCTTTTCAGTTTCATGAGGTACCACTTATCAATTGTTCATCTTAGAGCCTGAACCACTGGAGTTCTGTTTAGAAAATTTCTGTCTGTTCCAATGAATTCAAGCCTCTTTCCTACTTCCTCTTCTATTAGACTCAGGGTATCTGGTTTTATGTTGAGGCCTTTGATCCACTTGGATTTAAGCTTTGTTCAATGTGATAAATAAGGATCTATTTTACTGCATACTGATACCCAGTTAAAATAGCACTATTTATTTAAGATGCTTTCTTTTTGCCAATGTATGTTTTTGGCTTCTTTGTCAAAGACCAAGTGTCTGTAAGTGTGTGGGTTTATTTCTTGCTCTTCAATTCTATTCCATTGATTGACCTGTCTGTCTCTGTACCAACACCATGAAGTTTTTTTTTTTAATCATTATTGCTCTATAGTACAGCTTGAGGTCAGGGATGGTAATTTCCCCAGAAGTTCTATTTTTTTATTTACATTTTCACTCAATTGGTTATTTTTATTTACATTTCAAATATTTTACCCCTTCCCAGTCACCCCTATACAACCCTCCCATTGAATCCCCCCTCTCCTTTACCTCTAAGAGGGTGCTCCCCCACCATCTACCCACGACCACCTCCCCCATCTAGCACTACCTTCCTCCAGGGAATCAAGCTTCCACAGGACCAAGGGCCTCCCCTGCCATTGAGGCCAGATAAGGCAATTCTTTGCTACATATGTAGCTGGAGCCATGCAACCATCCATGTATACTCTTTGGTAGGTGGTTTAGTCACTGGGGGCTCTGGAGAGGACCAATTAGTTGCTATTCTTGTTCTTACTATGGGGTTGCAATCCCCTTCAGCTCCTTCAGTCCTTCCCCAGGCTATGAGTATCCATCTTAGTCAGATGCTGGCACAGCCTTTCAGAGAACTGCCATATAAGACTCCTGTCTGGGAGCACTTCTTGGCATCAGCAGTAGTGTATGGGAGTTTGGTGTCTGCAAATGAGATGGATCCCGATGTGGGATTTTCAGTCTGCTTTTTTCCCCCTGCATTTCCTTTAGACAGGAACAATTCTGGGTTAAAATTTTTGAGATAAGTGCGTGGACCCATCTCTCAACTGGAGGCCATGCCTATCTACTGGAGGGGTCTCTTCAGGTTCTAGCTCCCTCTGTTGAGTATTTTGGCTAATGTCATCACTGTTGGGTCCTAGGAACCTTTTGTTTTTCCATATGAAGTTGAGGATTGTTCTTTCCATATCTGTGAAGAATTGTGTTGGAATTTTGATGGGGATTGCATTGAATCTGTAGAATATTTTTGGAAGGATGGCCAATTTTACTATGTCAAGCCTACCAATCCATGTGCAGGGATATATTTCCATCTGATGCCTTCTTCGATTTCTTTCTTGAGAAACTTAAAGTTCTTTTCATATAAATCATTCATTTGTTTGGATAGAGTTACCCCAAATTATTTTATATTATTTGTGACTCCTTCAAAGGGTGTTCTTCCCTTATTTTCTTTCTCAGATTGTTTTTCATTTTTATACAGGAAGGCTACTGATTTTTTTTTGAGTTAACTTTATATCTATCTACTTTGCTGAAGTTGTTTACTGGCTGTCGAAGTTCTCTGGTAGAATTTTTAGGGTTACTTATGTATACTATCACATCGTCTGCAAATAGTGGTACCTTATCTTCTTTTTTTCCAATTTGATCTCTTTCTGTTTACTTACTGTTCTAGGTAGAACTTTGAGTATTATATTGAAAAAAAATTGGAAGAGAGTGGGCATCTTTGTCTTGTCCCTGATTATAGTTGGGTTGCTTTAAGTATCTCTCCATTTAATTTGATATTGGCTAATTTCACAACTGTAACTGGTATTACTCTCCTCTATTGAGTTATTAGAATGTCTCTTTGGCTTTAAATTGATGACTCCTCATTGATTGTTGTGATTGTTTGTATATGCTTGGCCCAAGGAGTGGCATTATTAGAAGGAGTGGCCTTGTTGGAGTAGGGCTGCACCTGTGGGCATGGGCTTAAGATCCGTATCCTAGCTGTCTGAAAGTCAGTCTTCCACTAGCAGCCTTCAGGTGAAGATGTAGAACTCTCAGCTCCACCTGCACTGTGCCTGCCTGAATGCTGCCATAAAACCCTAAGACAATGGGTATTTAAATCTAAAAGGAAATCCTTGTTTTTCCAGAGTGTTTTCATTTCATTGTTTTACATTAAAAACAAGATCCAAGGTTAACAAATAAACAAGAGATATCTATAATTTGGAGTTACAGAACTGAACCTCCTAGCCCTCAATAGCTTGTCATTTAAAGGAAGTTGTTCTTTTATTTTTTCTTAAACCTGAACATTTTTCTCTAACTTGAAAAATAAAATGCAGTTACCCAAAAAACTAAAACGGTTTCTTCTTCTTCTTCTTTCTTCTTCTTCTTCTTCTTCTTCTTCTTCTTCTTCTTCTTCTTCTTCTTCTTCTTCTTCTTCTTCTTCTTCTTCTTC
>NC_034599.1:87091285-87117430 GCF_900095145.1 Mus pahari
TTTTTTTTTTAAAGTATCCAAACTCCAGTGATCGTGTGTCACTTCACTGCAGAGCCACCAAGCTTTTTTATTGGGCACAGATCACCATGTGCCAGGCAGGTGATTCTTAATCATGTTGAGTGACAGATGGTGAGATAGCTGCTGTCTTATATTTTACAATCTCCCTGTTTTATCTTCTCTAAAGGTCAAAATCATTTAACGGATCACTAACCACTACAGCCCAGCAATCTTTCTCTCTCTTGTTATGTTGCTTTTCAGTATTAGCACTGCTGCATATGGGTTCCCTGAGAACATCATACTATACAGTAAAAGCAGGGTGTTTATATGGAAAATGAGATCAAGAAAATCTGCCACAAACTACAAAAGGAACAGAAGTCCAGAGTTACATATGTCAAATGAGAAGATGAGTTGATTGCTAAAGTACCCATGTTGCAAACATGAAGACCTGAGTTGATGTCCCTAAGAATCCACATGACACCTGGGCAAAATTAAGCTGTTTGAGTTAATTTTTTGTTATCCAGTTACAAATCAAAGACACTTGAGAAGAGGGACCTTCAGTTGAAGAATTGTCAACATCAGGAGGGTATACCTCTTGGGTTTTTTCTTGATTTAGGGTGATTGTATGAGGGCTTAGTCACATATGTGTGCATGTGTGTGTAGGTAAACCCACCTGAACTTGCACACACAGGCCATGAAAAAGTCTTGAGTATCCTATATTGCTGACTTATTCCTTTGATTCAGGGTATTCTAGAATGGATTATTTTATTGTAGGTTAGCAGCCAGAAAGCCTCAGCAATCCTCCTGTCTACCCTTTTCCTACACCCAGCTTTAGGTTTATAAGTGTTTAGAGCCACATGTAGCCTTGACATGAGGACTGGGACATAAATTCTATCCCAGTGTTTGCAGAACAAGGACCCTTATCCATTGAGTTATTTCTCCCATTCTTGCAGGCATTTCTAAAGTAAAAAGGCTGTATGGTTCTTGATTCCCTGATATATAAAACTATAATCAAAATTTTCACATAAGTGTATGTAGTCCTAGATGCCATTTTAGTAAGAAATGCATTAGTATACTCCTAACTTCTATTGTGATACATAGATCCATGAAATTAAGATATTCCTCATTTTTGGACAAATTGTTCTCCAACAATAACTGTAACTCTGGCTGCTACCTACTTATTCTCCCTGGATTCATGGTTATTTTCAATGACATTGAGATAAGTCAGTATTAAAGCGATCATCATTGACAATTGATGGACCAATTTTGAAAGGTCAATTTAAATTGAAAGGATAAAAAATAAACTAAGACCATTTTATTTTTGTTTTTGTTCAGGCTTGTTGATTTCTTTCCTGACTCTAGAAGTGTATGCTTGTTCTCCTGATAACAACTGGCTAAATAGTGTAATTTTCCTATGATTGGAAGGAGTGTACTATACCAGAATAACAAAACAGATTCCATAAAAGATAGGCAAAATAAGAATGAGTCGCATTGATAGATGACACTCATCTCTCCTCCGTCATTAGCAGTAGTCTCATAACATTTCTAAGTTTGCTGAGATTTTGGAGACCTTATTTTCCTAACAGAAATACAGTATCATTGGATAGTACCCTATATTCTAGTTTCTTTCATGACTATTTCAATCCTTCTGTAATCATCATCTTGTGCTGAGTCTCTTTGTTTGGTACCAGGATAGTTGAAAGCATTAAATGAAATAAGCAAATAAGCTCTAGATTTATGTAAGCAACAGAAGAGACTTTCACATAAAGGAGACAGTTGGATCCAAGTAACCAAGGCTAGAGCAGATATAGGATGTTTAAAGTCTCCTGCAAAGTGGCTCAAGAAGGACAGTGGGCAGAGGAGACAGTACAGGTCAGATTAGAAATTTATTCAGGGTGAAATAACTCAAAAAGGGCTTTGATCACATGGGGACTTCAGTTTAAGGGTCTGCTCAAGTTCTTTTGTAAATGATCATTCAGTTCACATGGGACTCCACTGAGTTGCCTAAGTTTTAAGTTTCCAAGTTCCCCTATCTATGTTATATAGTAGCTGTCCTGAGTGCTATAGGATACACACCACTGCACTTACTCTGACCTCAGTAGGTTTGCAACTCTTGTTCTCACCAAAATTATTTTGTATGATGTGATTCATCAAGTGTTCCCTGGCTAATGAACTCAAATCAAAGTGAAGGTGAAGGTATAATATATCCTGTCAGTTACACCCCTCCTGCTATGTGCAGCGAAACTGTGAGATAAAAAGCACTCCCTTCAAGTTAGGGTTTCTTTCTCACTCTCCTTTCATTTGTTAAAGCATTAAAGAAAAAGAAAAAGAACACACAAAAGAAATAGATATTCCACAAGAGAAGCAGTAATTAGCATCTGTGGGGATCCAGAGCTGGACACTTTCTTCAGAGCCTTTCCCCAGCATCTAGAGATTTATGCCAGGATGAAGGACAATGTGATCAATCCTTCTTAAACATAGACCCCTGAATGTTTTTACATTTATGTCCTTCTAGCTTTAGGGTAAAATTTTGTCACCAATATTTTAGAATTCTACTTTTGTTCTCTAAAAACTGCTGCTCACATGGTTATTTAAATTCTCTTATATTAAACTTATATTTATTCTTTTTAGAGAATGAAGTAATTAACCACCTGGAAGCAAATGTTACATTGCACTTCATCTCTTCACATCATTTCTACTATGCCTTGTCTGCAGCATATGTTCAAGGAAACAATTCTTTAATTTATTCCCCGTGTGGCTGTTGGATTCATTAATTTTACACTGTATTTAAAAATGA
This sequence comes from Mus pahari, assembly GCF_900095145.1. Classification (NCBI taxonomy): domain Eukaryota; kingdom Metazoa; phylum Chordata; class Mammalia; order Rodentia; family Muridae; genus Mus; species Mus pahari. The sequence continues at coordinate 87,094,080 of NC_034599.1, forward strand.
AAATTAAAAATGAACTTTGATAATAGCTAATTTTAAACATGATGCTACTGATGCAATCATTCATAGGTATCAAGATATTTTGGAAAATTATAGATGCATTTCAAATTTATATGTCTTAGTTTAGAACAGTGCTTGACATATGTTTGTCACGCTATATTGAGAATGACCTCTGAATAGTTGTGGTATTTTCCCTGAACTTATATAATGTTGAATGGGTCAAGACCGGAAGGCCTATCCTTTCAAGAAGCTAACTGTAAGAACCAGCTCTTCCAACAATAAAGCTTTGTCTAGAATTCCATGCTACTATCCTATGATAAATGTGTGTCCTCATGTTAGGTATTGATTACAAGTTCAAGTACTAGATTAGAGCTACAATACTGATATGAATTGTGTTCTCATCCATCTGAAACACAGATGCATATTGCTTCTACAAATTAAAAGCAATTTTAGAACAAGATCCTGAATAAGGGGATTCTGAAAGGCAACACAAAAGGCTAGGTCTAAAGTCATCATCCAATACATGGTTCTTATCTATGTAGTAGAGATGTCAGAAATTATTCTTTCAGTTGTTTTGGGTTTAATTAATTCAACAGTAACATCCCTGTAACATTTCAATAGAAAGGTATGCAAAATGTATCTTTTTAATAGTTATCTTTTTTTTTTTTTGAGAAGCCAGCTTGCCACCATGCAGCAAAGGTGCTCTGTAGACACTCAGAGGCTCAGTCAACACCACACCATGCTGCACTAGCAAGGGAATACAAGCCAGGTGTGCAAGTATGTAGTGGAGAGATGCAAGAGAGAGAGAGAAGTGAAACAGTTTGAACGTTATGAAGGAAGGCAGAACTGGAGACACCAGGGTGGAGAGGAATAATGATGTGAATAGCCTGCCCTGCCACCTAAGGCCATGGTGAAGTTCTGTCTTTTTTTTTTTCGGTTTTTCAAGACAGGGTTTCTCTGAGTAGCCCTGGCTGTCCTGGAACTCAGGACAAAGGAAAAAGTTTCAAAATAGTTAAAATTTTTCATTTCTAGTTGCATTTTATATGCACTTAAGGCTTTATATATTTATGTACTAAAACTATTATTATTTTCAATTTCTTGTGGAGAATCAAAATTTCAACCTTGTTTATCTATCTCCTTTATGTTAAATTGATTAAAGGCTGTAAAAGAAGGACTTTATTTCAGCCTTTTAGGATCCAGTGAAGCATTTCTTGGCCAATTATAACAATGATTTTTCTTTGCTTTTTTTTTTAAATCTTTATTTGTATAAAACAAATAACAAAACCTAATATTGGGTGTGCAGCTTGAACTCTAAGAAGAAAGAGTTCAGTTACATGTGATCATGAATGGGAGTACTAAAATGGGTGGTACCTTCTGTGAAGAATTTGGTAAAATTGGGTTTGTGCTCATTCCACCAGTGCACATTGCTTTCATTTCAGTGCTACCTAAATCAGAAGCCCCCAAAATACTTTTTAACCCAAATGGTGTGCAGGAGAATACCTCCTCTCCCATTCCCAGCTTTTCTCAGTTGCCTCTGGTTTAGGTTTGGGCCTCGTGTGCTTTTCTACATTCAGTTTGTCATGTTTCTTGGCATCATCTTTGTTCTCCTTCACTTTAGCAATCATGCTGGTGAGACTTTTTGGGTGTCACTTCTGATTTTGCTGGAATACACAGTCTCACAGTGAACTTCTTGGTCTTCTGGTTCTTTTAGTCTTTCTGCTGTTTCTTTCCCAATGTCCCCTGTGTCTTGGGTGCAAGACACTGTGGGGTTTGTAGACAAATTTACTGGGACTAAAACCTCAAAACTGGTTGAGGTTTTCTGTACTGGACTTTGTCTGATAAGAAGGGATGTTTCCATGATTAGAGGTAAAGACTACTCTTCCCTGTGAGTATAATGACAGATGTATATTAATTGTTGGATATTATGCAGGCTTGGTAAATTAGTGGTTTCAGCATCTGCTTCAATAACCATAATCATGACTTCACTAGGATTGAGCAGTAAACTTGGTTTTCAGTACCAGACAATGGTGTCCCTTCTGTTGATCAGGTCTTAAGTCCAATAAGAAAGCAGTTTTTTTTTTTTTACCACTTATGCATCTTTAAAGTCATCAGTGGTCTACTGTGAAAACATAATACAGGTAGATATATCTGTAATATATATATATATATATATATATATATATATATATATATGTATGTATGTATATACATATATATATTATATTCATATTTGTGGATTATATAATAGCAGTGAAAAATGAGACCATAAATTTGAAAAATATCCAAATGATTATATGGGAATGTTTGGAGGGAGAGACAGGAAAGAAGAATTGTTGTAATTTAGGCATTGCAACAACAACAAATTATCTATGACCTCTACAGTAAGTAACAGTAAAATGAATTCTACCATACTTTTAAATAGGAAGTAGTATAAATGCTGCTTTAAACACTTCATACAATAAAAGAAAATGAACAGTTACAAGTTTATTTTACCAAGTCAGAACTACCCTAGAATAAAAGGCAGGTAAAGACACAACAAAAATGAAAACAACCCTGAGATTCCATCTCACACCAGTCAGAATGGCCAAGATTAAAGATTCAGGTGACAGCAGATGCTGGCGAGGTTGTGGAGAAATAGGAACACTCCTCCATTGCTGGTGGGATTGCAAGCTTGTTCAACCACTCTGGAAATCAGTCTGGCGGTTCCTCAGAAAATTAGACATAGTACTACCGGAGGATCCTGCTATACCTCTTCTGGGCATATACCCAGAAGATCTTCCAACTGGTAATAAGGACACATGCTCCACTATGTTCATAGCAGCCTTATTTATAATAGCCAGAAGCTGGAAAGAACCCAGATGTCCCTCAATAGAGGAATGGATACAGAAACTGTACATTTACACAATGGAGTACTACTCAGCCATTAAAAACAATGAATTTATGAAATTCTTGGGCAAATGGATGTATTTGGAGGATATCATCCTTAGTGAGGTAACCCAATCACAAAAGAAGTCACTAGATATGTACTCACTGATAAGCGGATATTAGCCCAGAAACTTGGAATATCCAAGACACATTATGGAAAACAGAAGAAAATCAAGAAGGATGACCATTTGTGGATACTTCATTCCTCCTTAGAATAAGGAACATAACTCTCATGAAAGGTTATAGGTACAGAGACAAAATTTAGAGCTAAGATGAAAGGATGGACTATCCAGAGAGTACCCCATTCGGGAGTCCATCCCATCATCAGCCACCAAACCTAGATACTAATGCTCATGCCAGCAAGATTCTGCTCAAGGGACCCTGATATTGCGGCCTCTTGTGAGGCTATGCCGGTGCCTGGTAAACACCGAAGTGGATGCTCGCAGCCAGCTACTGGATGGAACACATGGTCCCCAGTGGAGGAACTAGAGAGGGTACCCAGGTACCTGAAGGGGGCTGCAACCCTGTAGGTGGAACAACAACAGGAACTAACCAGTACCCCCTGGGTTTGTGTTTCTAGCTACATATGTGGCAGAGGATGGCCTGGTCAGCCATCGGTGGGAATAGAGGCTCCTTGGTCTTCCAAACTCTATATGACCTAGCACAAGGCAAGGCCTGGGCCAAGTGGTGGGAGTGGGTGGGTGGGGGAACAGAGGTGGGGGGAGGGGTATGGGAAACTTTCGGGATAGCATTTAAATGTAAATAAAGAGAATAATAATAATAATAAAAAATGAAATGTATATACCATAAATGCATCACCAATAAACTTAGACACAAATTCACCTTGACAAAGTATTTGTAAACTGAATTTAGAAACACATTAGAAATCTAGACAAATCTATGCACCATGATCAAGTATGTTTCATGCCAGATATACAAAAATAGGCCAAAGTATAACATCAAAAACACAGTTAATATAATATAAACATGTGTTACATATATAGAATCAGAAAAAAATTGCATAGTTGTCCAAATACATAACCTACATCACACATGGCATATCAACATACAGCAGCATATTGAATAGGAATTATTTCAAGTATTTCATCTAAAAACAGAAAGTAGAAAAAGGATGTCTATCTTCCCTGATACTCAGTCTAGTTCTCAAAACCTCAGCAGAAAAAAATAACACAGATGAAAAATAAAATAGATACCTATAAAAAATGGACAAGTTGCAGATAACCTGATCTTATACTTCACAACTTTAGGTGAAAACTTTTTTAATTTATTCCTTAATCTTCTTTTAGAGTCCAGACTTTATCCCCCTCCTGCTCCATCCTCTGACTCTTCCACATCCCATACCTCCCCCCCTCCCTGCCATCTTCAAGTGGATGTCTCCATGCCACCCCTACCTCACCAGACCTCTCCACTCCTTGGGTCCTCCAGTCTCTTAAAAGTTAGGTGCATCTTCTCTGACTGAGTCCAGACCTGGCAGTCCTCTGCTGTATCTGTGTTGGGGGCCTCATATCAGCTGGTGTATGCTGCCTCTTTGGTGGTTCAGTGTCTGAGAGAATTCAAGGGTCCAGGTTACTTGAGACTGCTGGTCTTTCTATAGGGTCACCCTCCTCCTCAGCTTCTTCCAGCTTTTCCCTAATTCAAACACAGGGATCTGCAGCTTCTGTCCATTGGTTGGGTATAAATATCTGCATCTAATTCTTTCAGCTGTTTGTTGGCCTTTTATGATAGCCCCCTTTTGTGAGAACACCATAGCATCAGTAATAGTATCAGCCCTTGGAATCCCAATTTTGGCCTCTCACTGGACCTCCACTTCCCCAGGCTCTCCTCCATTTTTGTCACTGCAGTTCTTCAGACAGGAACAATTCTGAGTCAAAAATTTTGTTGTTGTTGTTGTTGTTGTTGTTTTTTGGGGGTTGTTTGTTTGTTTTTGACTTTTGGTTTTCTAAGAAAGTGTTTCTTTGTGTAGCCCTGGCTGACCTGGAACTCACTCTATAGACCGGGAGACTAAGCTGGCCTTGAACTCAGAAATCCACCTGTCTCTGCCTCCCAAGTGCTGGGATTAGAGGTGTGTGCCACCACTGCCCATCAGGTCAAAGTTTTTTGACTGTGGGATGGGAACCCCACCCCTCTACCTTATGCTCTCTATTTCTACTGGAGGTAGATACTACAAGTTCCCTCTCCCCACTGTAAGGCATTTCATCTAAGGTCTCTCCCTTTGAATCTTGAAAGTCTTTCACCTCCCAGGTCTCTGGTACATTCTAGAGGCTTCCCCCCACCTCCTACATCCCAGGTTGACTGTTTTCATTTTTTCTGCTGCCTGTCTATATGAAAACATTGGACCAACTAACATTTTCAGTAAAGTATCAGGATGAAAAATTATCTAACCATTCTCCACAACTTTTGCACAAACTGATTACCAACTTTCTGAAAAAGAACCTGGCAAGAAAATTCCTGATAGCTTCAAAATAAAAGAAAATAACCAATTACAAACTTAAGTAATGATAGTAAATACAAGGACAGCAAAAATTGTGCAGTGAGTAAAAGCACTTACTATTTAAATCCAGAAAGAACCATAGAAAGAGGGAAGGAGAACTGTCTCCCTAAAAGTGTCACCTGACTCCCACAGTCACGACGTGGAACGTACACCCCAACACAGATCGTGAAGATACAGTCAAAACAGAATCTAATAATTTAAAAAAAAAAAAACAAAACAGAAAGTACCGACATTTAAAAGACTAAAAAAGACTAGGGAGGGGAGTTTTAAAGGACTCTAGAATCTGGACAGACCTACCATGTATATAAAATGGTATACTTAAATACCATTTTTATGGTGACATTTTTTTCTTTTTTTGATTTTTTGAGACAGGGTTTCTCTGTATAGCTCTGGCTGTTTTGGAACTCACTTTGTAGACCAGGCTGGCCTGGAACTCAGAAATCCGCCTGCCTCTGCCTCCCAAGTGCTGGGATTAAAGGCGTGTGCCACCACGACCAGCTCTTATGGTGACATTCTTAAAAGTGTTCTATTGGTACATCATAAAACTCATCAGAATTGGTATAACATTCTTCCAAAAAAATTTTAAGAACCACAAGATTCATATCAAAATAATTAATAAAAGCGTTCCTGAGAAAAGTACAGTACCTGAAGTATCACATGCCCATTTCCAGATCCATGTACACTGCTGCATTATTAATAACAAAACAAGCAGCATAAAAAGAGATCAAACAGAATCCTCAAAATACCCCATATGACTACACCCATCTGTTTCTTCACAAATGACATGTACCTATGTGCACATGTACACACACACAGACAAATACACAGACACATACATATAATCATATGTATATAAACCACATATATATATATATATATAATTATATATAACTATATATGACTATATAAATATATATATATGATAGAGTGACAGAGGAGGAGGAGAAGGAGGACAGAGAGAAAGAGAGAGAATGAGAGAGAGAGAGAGAGAGAGAGAGAGAGAGAGAGAGAGAGAGAGAGAGAGAGAGAGAGAAGTCTTTTCAGGAAGTGCTTCTTTGAAATTTGGATATGTACATCTGGAAGACTGATATTGCATTCCTGCCTGTTGCCTAATATAAAAACCAAGGTGAGATTAATGAAAAATCTTATTAATACAGGATATGGACTTTGAAATCATTAGAGAAAAGTAGAAAAACACTTCAATACACAAACAACTCACATTTGCATTATTATTTCAAATGCTCCAAAAATGCTAACGAGTATTTGCAAGTGAAGATTTGTAAAATTAAGAACATCTTGCACAGTTAAAGGAATATTTAATAGAGTGAACTGACAACCTACAGATTGGATAAAAAATTCAGTTAATGATTCAATGAGGGTTTAACATTCAGAATACATGAAGGGAAAAAAAGATAAACAACAAAAGAATAAATAACTCAATCAGTAAGTACAAAGAGGTCTGAAAACACATTTTAAAAGATTTATTTTCATAATTATTTACCCATAAAAGAATAAAATAATGTTATGTGAAGAACAACAGAATTAAAATTGACATTCTATGTGAATGCCAGACCCAGAGGGCCATGTTTCAGTTTTTCTATTATGGAATTCAGAGGTGATAGGACTGTGGAATGTGGAAGTAGAAAAGAGTTAGACAGGTGTCAGAGACTAGGAATGTGATTTAAAAAAATACTATATGCATGATAAAAATGTGATAGTGATTTTCATTTTCTATAATTAATTCCTGGTAATAAAAAGAAAAACATGATGTGAGTTATCCATTTAAAATGAGATATTTGAAGTAATATAGCCAAAATTTATAAATGCAATTAAATTGTTTTTTTTTCAGGAACTTTGGAAAAATCACTCAACAAGCCAACATTTATTCTTATTAGCCTCTAAAATCTTGTTTTAGTGTTTTCTAAATGGTTATTGCAAGTTGAAAAACTTAAAGACCTAGAAATTGAATGAATGTCTCCAACAAGAGATACTATTTACTATAAGCAGGTAGGCATGTTCACAAAACGTAGGGACTCCTATATTAGTAGGAAGTGGAAGTTCCCGAATCTAAGGAAATGTAACTATATTAGGTTTGTACATTTTATTCCTTGAAACCAGAGTCATGCATCCAGGAAACTTACATTGCTGTTGATTTAGCACTAAGCCATCAGCCATGATCTACAAAAACATTTTCATCAGTCCTTACTGGTAAGGTTGGATCATTGATCGAAGCAAACACAACACAATTAACAGCCTAAGTAAGACAGGTCCTCAAAGTAGTACTTTGTGTGAACCTTTGTTCAAACAGAGCCACGCAACACATTCTGAAGGCCAAGAACTGCAAACACTCTCCAGACTGTTTTGAGAGGGATGAGTGTAAAGATTTTCAAAACAGAATTTGACATATTGGCCTTGAATGCTATCAAGAAAACAAAAAATGTCAGTGTAGCTGGCATGGTGGTAGCATTAGAAGCCATGGATGTCAGAGATAACACGTAGAAAAAAGTAGGTTTATGATTCAGAATTTCTTTAGTTTTCAGGAATTTCCCTGCAGTGAAATTATAACCCACACAAAACTATGTTCTTATCTTCCACTGTTTTCAAAAATAGTAACTAATTGGGTTCTTCTACTACTCTAGAATAGAGTTATTTTCCAGTGAAATTTCCAATTTAATAATGCTCTGAAATTATAATCTAATAAAAATTCAAGACAGGTTTTGGCCATTCAGTTCAATTCTTTAATGTTCATACCTCTTGTATTTCCATAATAAGGAAGTTGCATTTCTATAACTGTTTCATAATAAATTTTATGAGTTGATTAATGTACTTTATCAAGCACAATGTAACACAGCAAGTTAATGAAGAATGTAGTTTCTATGGAGTAATTTATCACTAATCATGAAGGTTTTACATTACAGATCTGACTATTGAATCATCTGAAGGGAGTAACTGACAGATTGGCTATGGGATGTGAGATATTACTATAAGGTATAAATTACTCTCTAATTACAATCTTAATATCTAAGATCTAAAAGACTATGGGATGGGTTAGTTTACTGAAAATACTGTTTGTTACAGTAATGTCAGATTTCATATACCTGATAGACTTTCAAGACCCTCCCTCTTTCTCGAAGTGTGTGTGTGTGTGTGTGTGTGTGTGTGTGTGTTTGCAGGTGCATATTTGCCAGGACACATGTGTGGTAATCAGGCTACATGTGTGTTCTTCCTTCCCCTTCTCCTTGTTTGAGTCAGGGCCACTTTGTTGCTTGCCGTGCTGATCCCAAGAGGTTCTAACGATTCTCCCGTCTCTATGGTCCATGTCACTGTGTCAGCATGGGATTTATGAACATATGCTATCATACAGGCCTTTATATAAATTATGGTTGTTATACTTGTGTAGCAAACACTTTGCCAATGGAGAGATCCTCCCTGAATCCAGGGAAGCTTTTGTATGAATAGAAACACATACTATAATAAAGTAATCAGAGCTGGAGGTAAGTGTTATGGCTCATTAGAGCCAAATATTTGACTCTAATAGACAACATTCATAGTATAATATTGGACCTAAGAAATGACAGGTCCCAAACACTGAAATTTACGTAAGTGTAGTTGTAAGTATTATGAAAAGGATTCAAGAAAGCATCTAAGATCTTCCTCGGGAAATCACAAAAGGTTATGATTACACTGGCTTGGCATCTAGACATCATAAATGTTGAAAGAGAGAAATAATAATCACTTGTATCAAATGTGATGAATGGGTTAAATAAGGAGGATTCTGTATTGACAGTTGGATTTGGCTACATGGAGGTAATTGTGACAATCATTCTTTTGAAAGAAACAGAGGGAAGTCAAGCCTGATTAGAGAGAAGTAAGACTGGAAACGAACTGAAGGTGTTTCAAATTCAGAACAGTGTTCTACCTCATAGAGAAGCCCAGGCACTGGGAGCTTTTCATCCAAATAGTGAAACATTTAAATGCTTAAAATTCTTCCTCATATTTGCAATGGAAATGAATGGAAGAAGACAAATAATATGTGTTTCATTATTAAGTAGTTAAGAAAGTCTAGAGCCAGAAACCTGGCCATAACAACAGATGGATGTATAAAGGAATCAGACATATTTAGAGGAGAAACCTGGGAATGACCATTCATAACACCCTTCTTTCTGCCTTTTCAACCTTAGCATCTAAGGTTTATAATATATATTTTTGATAAATATGATTGAATGACTGTTACAAGTTAATAACTCAAATACCCATTACCTTCCATAATAAGCTCCTTTTTCATGTAGTAAAGTTATTTGAACCAGTTCTCTTAGCACATTTTATTATACAACACCTATTAACTATTGTTCTTTTGTTGCATCTCTAGATGTGTTCTTGCTCCATAACTTCTATTGTATAATCTTTTAAGATAAAGGTAGGAAATCTATCCTTTCTTGGGTAACTGCACAGGAATTAACCATTGTCACAATACGGTTAAACTTTGTGGGAATCACTTATTGCTCCTAGGAGTTCTTTAAATTCTCATTGTAAGTCCTCCTTCTGATATTTGGGGTTTTTTTTTGCAAGTAAGCAAGACTATTGGTGGATGAAGCAATTTATCTCTCCCGTTAGCAATCGATGTGTACTCCTTAGCTGCAGCAACTGCCTTGAGAAAAAGGACCGTTATTAGTTAAGCAGCCAGCAGACTACCATATAGCAGTACCAGCTAGTTTGAACACTGCACAGAAATCCATACAAGTTCACAGCTGATTTCTTTGGTTCTTGAAGGTGCATCCTTAGCCAAGGCTGTTTTAAGCAGTTAGTATCATGATGCTTGCTATAAAAAGCATGGGTAAACTCTAGATGGTCCCTGTATTCATTTCCACCTACAACCAAAGAGAGGCACTTCTGACTGCATAGCAGAAGGCTAATGTAACTGGTATGGTGAAGCTTGTAGGTACAAATGCAAACAACTTGTACAAATGAAGGTACTGCGTTTGGTCCAGAAACTCCTCTTCTGGAAGCATCCTGAAGCTGTGAATTCAGTGTGCTCAGTGGGAGACACTCTCCTGTGCTGCTTATCCTGGGCTGAAATACTAGTTCTCATAAAATAAAAAGTGCTCTTTTCTTGACAGCTTTTAGTAGTGCAGGCAGGGCCCACAGCACAAAGAAATAGGCAGCAAGGCGTCAGAGGGACAGCAGAGCAGTGGCAGAGGCAGCCGTTGTGATGGCTGACCACTGAGCAGGCTGAGCTGCAAAAATGCTGAGACAGCAGCTGCTTGACAGTTGGACACTGAGCAACCAGGAGAAGAGGAAGAGGAGTAGTGAAGTGTTGAAGTGGAAGGACAAGGATTTGGGGTCAAAAAAGGTAGAAGGCAGTAAAAAGTTAGGTAAATAACCTGGAAGAGCTGTAGAGGGGTGTTAAGCCTACAGTTTCAAATTACTCAGATAGGCCAGGCCTACGAGATTTTACTCTAGCTACTGAAAAATCCTGATGCCTTCCTTGCCTAGAAGCTTCAATATCCGATATTTCAGAGGGATAAAGAATTCTGACGTTATTGTGTGGGTACTGGCGGATTGTTCATTCTCCATCAATGGGCCTAACCCATTCGCATATGAGTACCAATAAGTGGCCTTAGGAAGGTACTTTTTAAAAGACATGAAGTTGAGAGAGAGCCAAACTGGAATGGTGTTATAATTATCTACTCGTCTCAACTGGACACAACCCAGAGTCACTTGAGAAGAGGGCATATCAACTAAGAAATTGCCTTCATCAGATTGTCCCGTGTGTGTGTGTCTGAGTCATTTTCTGATGAGTCCACACATTGTAGGTCAGGCCATACCTAGGTGGAGAGTCATCTGCTCTCGCTAAGCAGCAAGCCAGGAGGAGCAACATAGGAAAGTAAGTCAGGAAGCAACATGCTCTGGAGGGCGAGCTATGATCTATAAGCTGAAATGAATAAGCTCTTTCCTTCCCAAGCTGACTTTGATCAATGTATTATCACTACAACAGAAAGACTAACACAGGAGGGTGTGGGGAAGTTGAAAGGGAAAAAAGGACCTGGGTTTGATCATACTTTAATGTATATAACATTATTACTAATAATTAGAAAATAAGAGTTCTGAAATTGTGGCCCTTTGCATGAGCTATATCACTGTAAAGCTAAGGGTCTGGTAACTAAGTTTTGGATGAAGTCTGTCATTCTAGTGTCAGTCACCAGTTGCTCCTCCTTCCTCCTGATTCCACCACTTGTGGCTTGCAGAAGGCTATCAGACATGCCAAAGGCTAGACCTGCTGAATGTGTGGTCTACTTAACAGCTTATTAGCCTATTATGTGGATTTCACAATAAGACATTCAGTAATTGCCTTCCTGTACTGGAGAATTTCCTCCAAATTTATTCACTTTGTCACAGATGGAAGTGTCTGTACTCTTTAGGGCAGAATGACATTCCACTGAGCATTTGTGGTGTGTACCACATTCTAATCCATTCATTGTTGCTAGAATTTTAATTTTCTGTTGTCTATTGTCCTGTGACTAACTCTGAAATAGATATGGAATCAACAATTATGGTTATAGGGTGCTTATTTCATCTCTTTAAGGCTATTGGGTAGGAAGAAAGATTATGAACAATTAAGGTATTTTGATTTTTAATATTCTGAGGAAGCAACAGATAGTATTCTATTGAATTCACCAAACATTTTTCACTAACAGTGAAAAAGAACATTCTTTTACTCTGAATGCTTATTAACATCAGTTATATCTTTTCTTGTTTCTTTAATCTATTCTTTGATAATTCTGTACAGATATATAATGAATTTTGAGCATATCTACATTTAACTTCTGGACCACACACAGTTTTCTTGTCTCAACCTCAAATCCCCCCCCCCCTCTCTCTCTCTCTCACATTCATACAAATAGGACTTTCACTGAAGCACTAGCAACGTGAGTGGTCAAACCTTTGCAGAAGGTCTACTCTGCCTCCCCTAACATCTGTCAACTGCCAATAATTCTCAGTTAGAGGTGGGGCCTCCCAGGTCACGCCTCATTCATGCTGGAATGCTGACCAGCTTGACCTTGTGCAAGTCACTTATAGGCAACCAGAAGTGTTCATTTATCATGCTTCTAATAGCTCTGTCATATTCAGAAGACACTATTTTATAAAGTCTTTATTTCCAATTTTTTACAATCTTTCTTTCCCCTCTACTTTGATGTTCCTTGAACATTGGAAGGAGGGATAATGTAGTTGACTCTTTTGGAGGCTGACCACTGATCAATAAGTAATTCCCTCCAGTTACTTTTTCTGTAAGTCTCTGTGTTAACTGTTGTCCACTACAATGAGAAGCTCTTTTGATCAACAAAGGTATAGCTATAAAATAAATATTTAGAAATCTGCTTGATGTTATGCCCATCTAGCAAACTAGCAATAGTAGGTTCTCTTCTAGGGTGTATGACTTCAATAACCACAGATTTATAGCCAACTTTATAGTATCCGGTATGAGTTTCCACCTGTGGAGTAAGCCCTAAATGAATCAGGAATCAATTGGTTACACTCATCACAGTCTGTATCTATTGTGCCAGGGTATATTATCCCAGGTTGGTCACTATTGTACCGTATAGGGCCTACTTCTAAGATAATACTATTGATGACTTTTCTTACCCATAGACCTAAATATCAACTTCTGATACTCTAAAAGGTATACAGCAGTGAAGAAGCTTTCAAATCAGACCAGCTTGATTCTTTATGTCTTGCTACATAAAGTTTATGATATCTTCAGCAATGGGGTTGTACCGTGAAGTCTGTTGGACATTAAAACCAACCACCAAAGATTCATGGCTTATACAAATACTAGAACTTAAACCAACAAATCTAAAGATCGTCTTTATTGGTCTGGGTTACCTCACTCATATTTTTCCACTTCTAATCTATTTATCTGCAATTTTCATGATTTCATTTTTCTTTACAGCACAGTAAAATTCCATTATTTGTATGTAACATGTTTCTATTATCCATCAATCATTTGACCATCCAGGCTGCTTTCTTTTCCAAGATGATCTTTAATAGAGCAGCATTGAAGCATCTCTTTATTTAAGGTATAAAATCATCTGGAGAGAGATCTAGGAGCCGTCTAGCTTTGTCATGTAGTTTAGCTAGAGCAACTAGTCAGGAGAGCGGAATTAAAGGGATATAAGTCATCCCTGTTTGCAGATGCCATGATGCTATATAGAAGACATCCAAAAGATTTAACCCTTCCTGTAGACTCCTATAACATTTTAAGTAAAGTGGCCGAACACAAAATAGCACAAAATTTAGTATTTTTCTGTGAAAGGACAGAGACAAGTAGGAAATACTAATGGATTTGTGAGTACTTCTGTTTACATTCTTCATCATATTGCTCTTGTAATACTTTAAGCTGTAAAAATCCCCTTTTACTTCTGTGCTGCAGGCTTAGGCTTGATTTGGTCTGTAGCCATCATTTGTTAGATCCTCTTGTAAGACATTAGATTCCTTCATGTGTAAGCCTCACCTGGGTGACAGATTGTCCTAGTATCTGCCCATCAAACATTACATTATAGAATCTACCTTTATGACATTATGGCTATGATTTTGTATACATTTAAAAACTTGTGCTAGAAATAAGATTTATAAAGTCAGATAACTGTTTAACCTCAAAAGGTTGGCGGTGTGGCATTAAGAGTTAGGTTTTATGTGCTATAAGAAAGTCAATGTTGATATTTTAAAATAATTCTTATCATATTTAAATTCTCCAGCAACACTTAATTTGATAATCTCGGAATTTTTATAAAAATTGAGTACAGACATTTTGCATTATATGTTCTAAAAATCCGAACTTTTGCTACCTCAACATACTCTCTGACTTTGAGTCTTAACATGCAACAATGTAAAATTAATCAATGCTTTCACCAGAATTTGAAGTTATAATATACATGAGTCTGAAGAAGCAACACCTATCATTCAATATTCTTGCTTTCATTTTAATATAATTGAGTTCAATGTATTCCCTTTGGAAAAAAACGTTTGGCTATGAAACCCTCTTGAGTTCACAACTGTTGTTATCTCTGTTACATCAATAATCCCTTAAGTTAGAAAATTTGTTTGAAATTCAGTTTTTCTTAATGTTTTGTGCAATCTAGAAATCATTTTAAATTTTAGGATTTTCTTGCCTTTTTGTTCATTTTTTCTTTGCTCTATAATGGTTTTACTGGCTTGGTAGGAAGAGCAAAGAAGCAATCTTATAATGAAAATTATATATTCAATAATTGGGATGATCTCTTTTTATTCTCATGACTAAAGTAAAATGTCCTATTACCCTCAAACTAAACGAATGAGCATTGGTAGATGTTTTCTGGAATGCAGTGTAAGTGGGTTTAGTACAAAAGAAAGTCACTTCTATTGACATTCAGAATTTACACAGATTTTTCACCAGGCTAATTAACAAGAGAGAGTGTGAGACAGTAATAGAAATACATTTGATAAAGTCTGTGCACTTGCGGCAAGAAGCAACTACTTTAATAAATGAACAGCGAGCCATAGCCTAAAGAGAAATTCAAAGGGTTCTGCAGTAAGTAAATTACTTCTGACATCAGTAAGCAGTCTCTATGGGGTGGAATACAGTCACTGAAGATGGAACTAACAATAAATTAGTTCTAAAAGGAAAGGTATTCACATAAAATCAGATCGCTCTGCCTTAGCCATAGAAGAAAGCTTGCTGATATAAAATGTTAACAGTTTCACCAGTATATTTAAAAGGAAGGTTTCTACATAAAAGTAATGAGGGGTTGAAAAATACCTCTACACAAGAGCACTTGATGCTCTTGTAGAGGACTCAAGTTTGGTTCCTGTGATGGTAACACTGATTATTTGATAGATAGTATGTAGCATCATGTAGGAGAAAAAATCTCAGGCATGTCTCTAAAGGGGCTTCTGTACTGAATTAATTGTGTCATATCTCAAAACAAATGTGGTGTGAAGAGATAAAGAGGATCACTTCACACCGATCATGGGAACAATTCATTAAGACAAAATTAAAATTCTAAATAATTTGTGCACCACAGTCTCACTCATTTTTATAAAGGAAATACCACTGGATATGAAGTCAATGATTTATCTCAACACAGAACAAGTGCTTTCAACTTCTCCAGATCACCATTAGACAGATGAACTAGACAAAAACAAACAAAGGAATGTTGGAATCAATGATATCATAGATCAAGTGGGCCTAAGTGATGTCTTCAGAATATTCTAACAAAATGACAGAAAATGAATTTTTTCTTTAATTATTATTTCAATCCCATTGTTCACTATGAATATGTTTAAATTATTTATTTGATATTTTTAAAGGTTTTCTTTTTTTTTTCTTTTTTTGACTTTATTTATTTTTTTTACTTCATTTGTTTTGGATTGTTTTAACTTTTTTATCTTTTTTTTAAATTTATTATTATTTTCTTTATTTACATTTCAAATGCTATCCCAAAAGTTCCCTATACCCCACCCCCGCCCCTACTCCCTTACCCACCCACTTCCACTACTTGGCCCTGGCCTTCCCCTGTGCTGGGTCATATAAAGTTTACAAGACCAAGGGGCCTCTCTTCCCAATGCTGGCCGATTAGGCCATCTTCTGCTACATATGCAGCTAGAAACTGGAGCTCAGTGGGTACTGGTTAGTTCATATTGTTGTTGCACCTACAGGGTTGCAGCCCCCTTCAGCTGCTTGGGTACTTTCTCTAGCTCCTCCATTGGGGGCCCTGTGTTCCATCCAATAGCTGACTGTGAGCATCCACTTCTGTGTTTGCCAGGCACTGGCATAGCCTCACAAGTGGCCGCTATATCAGGGTTCCCTTCAGCAGAATCTTAGATAATGTGTTTCTATTAAATAGCCAGTTTCTTTTTAAGTTTTAATTTTAGTGGACTTTAGTGTTTTAAGGTAATTCTTCGAGGTTTCCTGGATTTCAAGGTAACCTGTTGTAAAGTCTTAAATTTCATCTCTAGTTTTTCTAGAAGGTTTCTTCCCTCTACTTTGGTTGATTTGGCTAAATGTTTGTCAATATTATTTTCTTTTCTGCTTTTTTCAATTATTCATTTTATTCATTTACATTTCAAATGATATTCCCCTTTCCAGTTATATCTCCACAAAGTCCCCATACCATTCCCCCTCTCCTCCTTCCCCTTTGTCTCTATGAGGGTGCTCCTCTACTCACTCACCCACTTCTGCCTTACCACTCTAGCATTCCCCTATGCTGGGACATCAAACCTCCACAGGACCAATGGCCTCCCCTTCCATTGATGTCAGATAAGGCCATCCTCTGCTACCTGTGTATCTGTAGGCATGGATCCATCCATGTATACTCTCAGGTTGGTGGATTTTTCCCCCTAGGTGCTCTGGGTGGTTTAGTTAGTTGATACTGGTCTTCTTATAGAGTTGTAATCCCCTGCAACTCCTTCAGTTCTTCCCATAGCTCATCCATTGTTGTTCCCTGGCTCAGTCCAATTTTTGTCTGTGAGTATCTGCATCTGTATAGGTCAGGTGCTGGTAGAACCTCTCAGAGAATAGCCATACCAGACTCCTGTCAGCACATGCTTCTTAGCATCAGTTTTAGTGTCTGGGTTTGGAGTCTGCAGATGGGATGGATCCCTAGGTGGGGCAGTCTCTGGATGGCTTTTCCTTCCATCTCTACTTCACTTTTTTTTGTCCTTGTCTTTCCTTTGAACGGGAATGTTTCTGGCTTAAATATTTTGTGTTGGGTGAGTGGCCCCATCCCTCAACTTGGAACTGTTACCCTTTTAATGAGTGAAATCTTTGTTTCATTGTATTGTTTTCTGTTAATTTTAACAATGCATTTCTTCCCTGTTATTATTCATTTCTCCTACCTTACTAGTTTGGTTTTCTGTTTTGTTTTATTTTATTTTCTCAGTGCATTACATTATTTATTTGATATCTGACTTTATTTTATTTTCTCAGTGCATTACATTATTTATTTGATATCTGATTTTTTTTATGAAGGTATATATTTGTGTCTGAGGATTTCCTTCTTTAGCCATGTTTTTAAGATGTTGGTTCTTCATTTCTACTTCAATTGTATTTCTAGGGGTTTTGAATTTTTCTTCAGTGACCCAGATAGCTACTCTATCAGTTTGTTGATTTTATGTTGTTCATCATGCTATTTATCTGTAAGGCTTATTTTATTGATATCATATATTTCAACCATCCTGCATTTGTTGAGACTTGCTTGTTGTCCTAATAAAGGATTAAGTTTGGAAATATTCTATAGTCTTCGAAGAACTTGTAAGAAAAGGGTGATCATACCAAAAGCAATCTACAGATTCAGTACAATCTCCATCAAAATTCTAATCCATTTTTTTCACAGAAATTGAAAAGGTAATACTCAGCTTTATATGTAAATACAAAAAGCAAATACAAAACAAAACAAAAAACAGACAAACAACTCAACTAACTCAACCAAACAAAGCCAGGATAGCTAAAATAATCATGAATAATAAAACAACTGCTTCAGGCATCACCATTTCTGACTTCAAGTTGTATTAAAGAGCAATAGTAATAAAAACAGAATTATATTGGCATGAAAACTGGCATATTGATCAATACAATCAAACTGAAAACCCAGATGCAAGTTCACACATCTATGTAAACCAGATGTTTGATAAATAACCCAGAAACACACACTGCAAAAAAGGACACCATCCTAAATAAATAGTGTTGATCAAACTGGGTGGCTACATTTAGAAAAATCAGCACATATCTGTATTTATCACCCTGTGCAAAACTCAAATCCAAATGAATCAAGATCCTCAACATAAGATCTTTACCTCAGTGGCACAAGGAGACTTTCTAAATGGAACCCTGAAGATAGAGTTGCAAAGAACAACAATTAATAAACGGGACCTGATGAAACTGAAAAGTTTCTATACAAAACAAAACAAAACAAAACAAAACATCATCATCCAGAAAAAGCAGCAAACTACATACTGGGAAACATCTTTACAAATTACACATCCAATAGAGTACTAATATCTAAACACATAAAACACTAAAAAATCTGGGGAGCAAGAAAACAATAACCCAATTAACAAGTGGGGTATAGGTATAAAAAGAGTGTTCTTAACAGAGTGACACTTAAATGGCTAAGAAACACTTTTTAAAATGTTACATGACTTCCTTAGTCATCAGGGAAAGGCAAATCAAAACGTCATTGAGATTTCATCATATACCAATCAAAATGGTACAAATCAATAAAACAAATGACAGCACATTTTGGCAAGGGTGCAGGGAGAGAGGAATGCTTATTCATTGTTGTTGGTGTGCAAACTTGCATCGCAGCTATGGAAATCAATCTAGTGGTTACTCTCAATGATAGGAATTGGTCTACCTTGTGATCCAGCTATATAACTCTTTGGCATATGCCCAAAGGACTCTATATCTTACTACATGTTCTTTGCTACTCTATTCATAATACCTAGAAACTGGAAATAACCTAGATGTCCCTCAATAGATAAATGAATAAAGAGCATATTTATACAATGGGCTATAACTAGTCTGTTAAAAAGGAAATCATGAAATTAACAAGTAAATGGATGAATCTGCAAAATACAATGTGGAGAATGGTAGTTCGGACTCAAGAAGACAAATATGATCATTGTCTTGCTCAGGCATCATCAGAGAAAATTCCTCCTGAAATAGATGAGTAGCCTATGAGAAGTAGATGAATAATACAGAGAATCGCAGTGAGCAAAGTGAGCGAACTTGGATACCCAGTCCTAAATGGTTTGTCTCCATCAAACATCTTCCCTCAGGGCTTAAAAACCAATGCAGAAAATGAGGCATAAAGATTGTAAGAGCCATAGATGATGGATGGCACCAAGGAAACTGTGTTGTCAAGGAAACGGAAACAGCAGGAACGGTATACATATGAACTAACAGAGACTATGGTTGCATGCACAAGGGCTGTAGAGCTCTAAGTCAGATGGGGTACAAGATTCAGAGAGAATACAATGGACATGAGCTCTCATCCCTGACTAATTAAATGAAGAGGCAGCTTGAAAAATGGAAGAAAATCTTTGCCAGTTCTGTCACAGGATTAGTATATAGACCTTTAAAGACTAAACATCAGGAAAGTAAACAGAAAAAACAAATATCAAGGAGGCAAATGATCCTGGTTAATTCTTTGTCGACCTAACAACAAGCTACAACTACCTGGGAATAGAAACCACAGTTGAAAATGCATGCATACATCTGATGGCTTGTAGGCAAGAGTGTAGTACATTTTCTGGGGTAATGATTTATGTGGGTGAGCTCAGTTCACTGGGAGTGTTGCCATCCCTGGAAAGTTGTCCTGGATAGTACAAGAAACTAGGCTGAGCAAGCCTTGAATCTCCAAAACACAAGAAAATCAGGGATAAGGAAGATCAACACGTGGATACTTCATTCCTCCTTAAAATAGGGAATAAAATACCCATGAAAGAAGTGGCAGAGACAAAGTTTGGAGCTAAGATGAAAGGATGGACCATTCAGAGACTGCCCCACCCGGGGGTCCATCCCATAATCAGCCACCAAACACTGACACTATTGCATATGCCAGCAAGATCTTGCTGAAATGACACTGATATAGCTATCTCTGTGAGGTTATGACAATGCCTGGCAAATATAAAAGTGGATGCCCACAGTCATCTATAGGATAGAACACAGAGACCCCAATGGAGGAGCTAGAGAAATTACCCAAGGAACTGAAAGAGTCTGCAACCCTCTAGGTGAAACAACAATATGAACTAATCAGTACCCCTCAGAGCTCGTGTCTCTAGCTGCATATGTAGCAGAAGATGGCCTAGTCAGCCATCCTTGGGAAGAGAGGCCCCTTGGTCTTGCAAACTTTATATGCCCCATACAGGGGAACTGGAGGGCCAAGAAGTGGGAGTGAGTGGGCAGGGGAGCAGGGCGGGGGAGGATATAGGAGACATTCGGGATAGCATTTGAAATGTAAATGAAGAAAATATCTTTAAAAAAAAAAAAGCCATGAGTACCAAACTATAAAGCAGCATCCCCCCCACCCCCCGTGACTTCTGCTTTAGTTCTTCAGGTTGCTACATTAACTTCCTGCCTTCCTGCCCTGAATTCCCTAGGTGCTTGACTTGAGAATTTTAAGATGGAATTAATCCTTTCCCCATAAAGTGCATTTGGTCATGATGTTTTTCACCAACACAGAAATCATAACAATGGCATGAAACAAAAGATGGTCTGAAGGATTGAACATTGAATTCTCAAAAGATTAAGTACAAATTAATAATAAAACATTTACAATGTGTTCAAGGTACTTATCAATTATGGAAATGAAATAGAATTATATCTTACTCCAGTCAAAATAAAACAAATATCTACAAATGTTGGTCAGGATGTGGAAAATGTGAAATTCTTATTAGCTGTTTAAGGGACTATAAACTGGTACAGTCCCAATAGAAATCATGATCAAGTTTCCTCAAATAGATACAAGCAGGACTATACATAAGCCAAATGAGTTAATATTCTAGGGCACAGGCCCAAATTACTCCATACTTTACAATAGCTATGGGCTTTTAGTGTAGTATTTATCACATTGAGTATTCTTAAAGACCAAGAAGATAGTAAAGGATAATTAGAGGGAGGAAAGGGCCCATTTAATTACATCGCACATGAAAATAGAAGGAAAGAATACTGGGAGTAGAAAGGTTTAGGGAAGAAGTGGGTAAGGTGGAAGAGGTAATTAAACTAAGTATATATGTAAAAGACATGTGGAATATACTAACCAATAAGCTTATTAAAATAATATAAAAGGACTTTGAATGGAGGCTCCATTTATGAATGTGTAATGTTACCTAAGAACCCATGGTTATTCAACAAAATATCCTAGTGTCCAGTGTGAACTATCTCCTTATTAGTTGTTGGCCAGGGAGTCTGAGAAGTTCCTAAAATAATACAGACTATTGCCATCCATCTTTTTATCCACCAGCATTTGATTATAAGACACTGGTGAAGACCCTGGATACTTTGGTGATGGTAACAGGACACAAAGAAATCAAGCCAGGCAGGAGCTGGAGGGTCCCTGCCTACTGGCTACTTTCATATGGCAAATGGTACACTTAGTGCTAGGGTCAACAATTGTACCCAACTGGGAATTCTGAGAGCTACAATAGTCACCTGCAGGGAAGGTATGCCATCTAGTGCAATAGAGGATGAACTGTTATGGGGATAGTCGACCGTGTTCTGCTTAGATTGGAGGCAAGCTCTTCAGGAAAGAATCATAAGTAGTTCCATGGTCTGTGAAGAGGGCACAGCTGAAAAGTTCACTGATCCTGAGGGGCACCTTCGATTATTGTGGTACTAAATATAAATATTCTCAAACTTCCTTCTAAGTGCTTGTGTTCATATTCATTGGTGCTCTGCTCAGCCTTCCTCAAATGTGGTCATCCTAAAATAAGCAGTGGTTAATGCAGAAACCTTCATCAAAGCCTGAGTCCTGAGAATAAATGATGACTGAGTGCCCAATGTCACAGCTATATCACCTTCTTCAAAGTTCAAAAAAATTTCATGATAGAAAAAGGTAGAAAGAAGGCAAGAACCAGAAAAGGAGAGCTACATAGGGGAAAAAAAATTCTTCAGAAAATGATGCAGCCATCACCTATGAAATGACTACAGCTCTGCCTATCTGAAAAAGATAGGGATCAATGACATCTCATCACAGATGAGGAGGGATTCTCATGCTTGCACATCCAACACATTGCCCACAAAGGCATCTCTCTAGCCACATGCTTCGCTTTCTATATTAAGCAATAAAATGTTTGCATATGGTATGTGGACCCTCAAACTATGTTTGTATATCATTCATTTTCATTTCATACTATGTAAAGTGTTTTACTTACTAATGTGATTCTTCTAAAAGTGAGATTCAGACATATTGCATATATCACATTTTCACATGTTCACCCACACATCTTAAAAATATTTAAATGATTAATATTTAGCAGAATAACATAAAGGTTTTAGGAAGAGAAACTGCTATTGAGCAGTATCAGTGGACCTTTCCTTATTGTAGTTCAATAGCATGTTCTTCATGAAAACAGCAATTTAATTGTAGAAAGACACAATGTTGTTGTGACCTTCCTAAACCACATAAGTGATGTGCTAAACTGTGTATCTAAGTTGTTGTCTTTCATGGCTTATAAGAATGTGCTGTGCTACATTCCATCTGGTAATCCATTTATTAGAATTGGTCCTTTTGATTCAGATGTGTAGCCAAGTATTCAAACCTAACAAAAATATCATTCTTTATCACTTGATAATTGTATATTGACAATTAATATGTACTCTACTCAGATAGATGGGTATTTTTGTAGCTATAAGAAATAATGATCACTCTATTTGGTTTTTAACATATAAAAATGACCCTATGTTCTTGTTTAATTTAGAATTTGGAAGATTACATGTAGGCTTAGATTTTGCAAAATCTATTTTAATTAGGGTTCTTAGAAGCATCAACCTTACCTCTAGCCCACTGACCAAAGGTAGGCGAGAAAAGTGGCTAATAGGACAAAGGGGGTGTGGACCTGTTTAGAAGTAGTTCTTGGGAGGCGATTCTAATCTCCATTGTCAGGATATCATCAGTCCACTCTAAACAATAGACACAAATCAATAATAGCAGCTCAAACCAGAAGAAACTGTGTGGTTCCACTGAATTGGAACAAGTCTGCAGAAGTGGCCCAAAGCAGCTGGAGTTCCATGAGCTAGAATACCAACACTGTCTTTTACTCCTCCTCCTCTTCCTCCTCTCTCTCCTCTTCCTCCTTCTTCTCCTCCTCCCCCTCACCACCAACCACCACCACCACCATCACCACCATCACCACCACCACCACCACCACCACCACCATCACC
>NC_034599.1:87117465-87138844 GCF_900095145.1 Mus pahari
CCACCACCACCACCACCATCAACACCACCACCACCATCACCACCACCACCACCATCACCACCACCACCACCACCATCACCACCATTACCACCATCATCACCATCATCACCATCATCATCAACTGTTATTATTATTATGCCATTTTTGGGAAAAAGAAATATTTAGAATCACTTTCTTTTAACCCATGAAAACCTCCATGTAAATGATGATTCTTCATGTTTGTTCCCTCATAGTCATATGTAGGTTATTTTCAGCTAGTTTTATCTAATTTCAAAAGCTGAAGTAATGTGCTTAAGGCCAGAACAAAAAATAATCTGATAAACCTTTAATTTAGTAGCAATGTTTCTATGAAATTCCCTCACTTATATATGTTTAACATGAAATATTTAGAATTAGTCAAAAAATGAAAAGTTCACAGTAATACCAATTTCCAAAATGATAACCAGCGACTACACTTTTCTTTAGAATCACTTTTAGTCGAAAATATTACTTACATGATAACATAGCACACACTAATAATATTGCTATGCATTAACAATATGAAAAGGAACTAAAATGAAACCATCCTGTTTATGGATCTTTGGGGGCATATCACCATGATAAAAGTCATATTCCTTTTAATTAGAACAAGAAAGTCATTTGCTCTTCACAGCATCATCTAATCAGCTTAGCGAAAGAAATGAGTTAGTACATCCCTTACACTCGTGAGCCTGTAAATCCACAGACGTCATTGATGAGAACATTCCCTCCAATATTTCTCAAAAAACCCCAAATATTATGTACATTATTAAGTGTTATACTTGGCAGTTTCATCAAATCAGAATCCTGGAATCTGGTAGAAACTACATGAGTTACACTGAAAATGTACTTCGTAGCCAGGATCAAAGTGTTGTTTAGTGAGTAGTGAACTAGGCTTGTTACCTTGGAAGCTATAGACTAAAGAAATAGCTTATGTCAATTAGGTCTAGCTGCTCTGATGAATCAAAATTTAGTCAAAGTGAAGGATGCCATTTGGAAATCAGCAACACAAAAAAATGTGAACTGGGTGAAAAGCCCTTCGTTGCATTCTAAAATTTCTCTTCTGTCAACGGGAAGGGATTAAAAGCAAGTATTGGCTGTCAGAATTCTCATTACCAAATATTATCAGTTACTGTGCAGGGAGGAACAGAAAACTCTGACAGTGACAATATGACTGTGACTGATAAGACAGAAGATGAAGGAAGAGGGCCAGAACCTGCTGTCCCTAAATCAAATGAAGGTCATTATTAAATAGGAAAATAATAGCATGACTACCAAAAAGACAAAGGGGGAAATGCAATTCTTGTAAGTAACCTTTATCAAAGTACATATTGCATTTTGAATGTTACACAGTTACTTGGTTGCTTAAGACACAGTTTTAGAATTAGAGAGTGTTTTTCCCCTTATTCATTGCTGCTGAAGATGAACAACACACCATACAGAGAAAAAGGAACAAAATAGTAACAAAACCAACTCATCTAGTTTGGTCTCAGAATACTGCCATTTGGTTTTTGTTAGTTATCTAGATTTCTGGTTCATCTTTCAATTTACATCAAACTTAGCCACAGTTCCTAAACTAAATGTATTTAAATAGTAAGAAACTCCTTAGGCTGGCTAGACACAAAGTGAGCTTGGCTATGGTGCCAATGTTTTGTAATTTGCAGTTGTTACACCAGCTACAGTAGCATCTGCCCAAAGAGCAGGACCTTTCCTGCTGTCACTTGCCTCATATACCCAGTTACTATATACATCCTTCAGTTTTTGACTTGAATGAAACTCTGATTTCTTCTACATTTATGCTTCATTAGCACCACCATTATTTAATAAACGAGAGAATAATATTACCTCTTCTCTTTGAAACTCACCATTTTTTATAATTAGTTGTACATTTTTCTGTGATTTGTAAATAGCATGTATAAAATTTAACTTTTAATTTTGAGCAGTGTCAGTCTGAGAATTAACCTAAAAATTTTAAGTACACAATGATGAGTACTTTATTTACATGAATGATGAATGCTTTTGATTTATGTAGTTAAAGGAGTTTAACAATAGTTTTTTTTTCAACTATTACAGACTTCAAAAGTGTAGGACAGAGGTCCTACACCTCTCTCAAGAGTGTAGTGTTCCATGTGCAATGCCACATTCACATTGAGGTATGGGAAATCCATTGCTAAAATTATTATTTTGCTTGTCATATTCTTGTCACCAATTATGAACTCCTTAAAGAGAGAACACTGCCATTTTTTTACATTTGCATGCTTAGATAGCAATTAACATACTAGACAGTGCTTGACACTTAGTTTTGGAATAAATATTGAGTATATTTAAATATTAGTAGGTAAAGATAAGGATATAGTTAAGGAAAAGTGCTGACTTGTGAAGAATATGAGTCAAATAGAAGACTTGTGTAATGTGGAGTTAAAGAGGAAGTAGAGGGGACCAGAGGAGAGAAGGATTCAGGACACATAATACTGTCACTGCATTGCATCTCAGATGGGATTTCCCTAAGTAATTTAATTAATTCAAACAATAGAAAATAATTAATTGAAATTCAGTTCTCCATTATCCCTTCTTTGTTCTGTCTGTGATCATTTTGTAAAATTTCCTTTAGAAAACAAGGAAGGGGAATATATTTCCTTTTGAAATCTAAAGATCAAGAAGTACATGGTAATAAAAGTGGTGTGGCATACATCACAAATGCAAACATTTGCATTCATACTGCACCTTGATATATATCTACACTATAACTAAATATGTATTTGTTGGATGCCAATTTGTTTGCTGAGACTTTAGATCCTCAAAGGAAAAATGATTTCTAAAAATGTTCTACAAATCAATCCCTGTCATATCTGATAATAATATAAAAATCTATGTTCGTTAACAGTAAGAAATGTAGATGGTCTTTGTTTATTTCAGAGAAACATCACACAGACCAACCTCTGGTATTCCTAAATAGAAACTT
This sequence comes from Mus pahari, assembly GCF_900095145.1. Classification (NCBI taxonomy): domain Eukaryota; kingdom Metazoa; phylum Chordata; class Mammalia; order Rodentia; family Muridae; genus Mus; species Mus pahari. The sequence continues at coordinate 87,120,446 of NC_034599.1, forward strand.
GGGATGTTTCTAGGGCAAACTCCAGCAAGTTTAATAAAAGGTAAATGCTCAAACATCTGCACATGTTTATTGAATAGACAACTACAGAAGACATGGGGATATTTCTCTAGTTATAAACATGTTACTAGACCGGACACATGCTATAAGCTTTCCTAGATGCCTCAAAATTGCCAGAATTTATTTAAACATAATATAAACAAATGTGAAATAGTTATTGAAAATCCTCAAGGTATAAAATCAATGCTATTGAAGAAGTAGAATATGGAATGAGAAATTAAAAAAAAAAAAAACTTAACCAATTCACGGCTATTTTGTCTAGTAGTAACACAAGTCATGATAATCAAGTAAATGCTCAAAGAGAAAGCTGAAGAGAAGGGAGCCTTGTAGCCTTAGGAAAGAAAATTAATGTGTAAGCCATAGTAGGGTTTATCTCATCCTGCAAGAAAGCTTATTGCATGAGTAGACACTCAAGAATTAGCCAGTTGTTTGTAAACTAATACTGTGATAGGGATAGACAATCCCCCACAACCCCCACACACAGTCTCTCTGTCTATCTCTCTTGCTTGTTCTTGCTCTCTCTATCCCAGTCTCTCTGTTTCTGTGTGTCTCTGTCTCTGTCTCTGTCTCTGTCTGTCTCTCTCTGTCTCTCTGTCTCTGTCTCTGTCTCTGTCTCTGTCTCTGTCTCTGTCTCTGTCTCTGTCTCTCTCTCTCTCTCTCTCTCTGATTCTGAAAGAATGTACAGAAGGCTGGCCCTCCCTTCTTCCCTCCCTCCCTCCCTCCCTCCCTATATCTCTCCCTCCCTGGCCTCCTCCTTGTTCTCAAAACATGACTGCAGACATTACTTAAGAGATTGATACAACATGACTCACCCTCCACAAGGTCTTAGTGTCAGTGGTGCTTCTGACTACCCACCTCCCACCCCAACCCCAGGAACACAGAATTCGAGTCCTAAGTCTGCGAGTGTCCATTAAGTTAGTGTTAATGGAAAGAATGAAAATAAATAAAAATATTTTAAATGAGATCATACTCACAGGAATCATGGAGAAAATTAAGCAAATGAATTAAAATAATCTTCCAAAGGAAAACCAAATAAGGAGTAGCAATAATAAATAGATAAATAAATAGCAAGACAAACATTAGTGATTTCAAACACAAGACCCTGTTTTAAAGATCTTTATTCCCTTTGAGAATTTGAAAGCTGTCTTAGTTTTGTAAAGAGAGTTGATGGCCACCCCTGCGGTTTTGTCACACACCTCTGAAAGTGTCATGATGGTGTGAGAAAAATGATAAACAAATTAATACTGAAATTTAAGAAAGAGGAAAAACAGAAATGCAGCTGTTAGAACATGTCTTATTTATTTCCTTATGTAGTTGGAACCAGAAAATCTACATTTGAGTCTCAGCAATAATGAAGGAGTCTCTAAGAAAACAATAGACAAACAGTGACCTCAAGACTGTCATGGCCAAACTTCTCAAAATAGGCATGTTAGCAACTTTACATCACTGTGTACATCTGTGTTACCTACAAGAATTCTATGTTACCCAAAGACAAAATGAAGGCATTAGATAAACCAGTCAGTTTTAATTATTCAGAACAGTAGTGATTTTTTTCAAAGACAAATTCCAATCTGGGTATAGCAATACACATTCTTAAGCCTGGCATTCTAGGCTGAGATAGGACTACAAGTGCGAGTTATCCAGGGTTTATGAGCAAAACTGTCCCAAACAGTACTACTAGCAACAAAAACAGAAACCACAACAAAACACAACAAAAACAAAAACAAAAACAAATATAAACACCCACACCAAAAAAGCAGAATGAGCAAATACGAAAAGTAATAAAAAACCACAAATATTTAAGCCTATGTGGTTTTATATATAGATGAATCAGAATTCAGTTGAAGTGTTAATTCCTTTGCTAGGGTGCTGTATGCATCAGAATAAAATTCATGTAAAAGTATTTAGCCCTTAGACATCATATGCTTGTCTTTTATGCACACTTCCCAGGGGTGAATCAAGTACTGAAAAAGCAGAGTGAGGAATTACTCTACAGTTTTCTTCCTAAATCCAACATTTCTCTTCTATTTTTTCAACCAGCATTTCACCCAGGGAACTTCATTGTTTTTGAACTGTGGCAACTCACCAATATGGTATGGTATGAAGACAGGCCAGCGAGCCCAGGTCTTCTATCTGAAATAGCAAGTGTGTTTCATGGTTTATGTGAGCTACTTTTTCTTGCCTTGCTACCAGGGACTTGAGCAATAATTGCCAAAGTTCCAATTCACAATCTTTCTCTAAATATATTTCTCTCTTGTGCTACTCCCCATGTCAGGGAATAGTATCTTTTTTTTTTTTTTTTTTTTTTAAAGGACAACGATTTGATATCATTGACTAAAATGCATGCTACACAGCTCTCAACTGCCCTATCACTTCTCCCACCAAATGCACATAAGTACAGTCTTCCGTTTGCTTGATTAACTCTCCCTGATGTTACATCTTATCTGATTCTCTACCAGAACTTCATTGTTTTTTTTAATATCATTTGAAATTAAAATATAGTTTCATTAATTTTTTCTTCCATTTCCTCCTTCTTACCCTTTCAATACACCCAGTTTATTCTCTCTCAAATATATGGCCTTTATTTCTTTAATATAATGTAAACTATGTAGTCCTAAATATATAAATACAATGTTACCAGTCTGTATGTACATGATTTCCCATAACTGACCACTGGATTGGTTAACCAATCTGGGGACTCTTTCTTGGGAAGAGTATTTTTGTCCTACTCGCAGCATTCCCTGTTGCCTGTAGGTTTTGTCAAGGCTTTTCGAGATGCTCTTCCTTGTTGGTATGACTCGTGGTATTGTCCGTGTTCAGTTCTTGTTTAGAGTGATATAGATGTTATTTCACGAGAAGCTTCTCTGACATTTCTAGGACAGAAATCCTCATAGCAGACTTCCTACTCTCTTAGTTCGTATGATCTTTCTGCTGTGATATCTGAGCCTTAAGTGCAAGAATTGAGCTGATGAGGCACCAGTTGGAGCTGTACAATACAAGCTCATTTGTTCTCATTTTGATCTGTTGTGCTTTTGTCACTGTTTCTGTTACCAAGAGACAGTTCTTTGGTTGACATATGACCTATATTTATCCACGGGTTTAAGAATAAGGGCCTAGAACGAGGTTAGAAATCATGCTGTTTTAGTAACGCAGTTGTAGGTTTTCCTCCAAGATCCAAGACTTCCCTATCCCCTGGTAGTTGGCTAGGTTTCCTGTAACAGGTGTGGTTTCCTTCTTCATGAATAGACCTTACGTTCAGTTTGATATTTGTTCACTATTTCTAAGGTTTGTGTGCTATTCCTGTTACGGTGCCACAATGATTATTTCAGTTCATGGGCATCATCTGTATGATTGCTGGCTGTTTCCCTTCTTTGGAAGTTTATAGGGAACATGTGATACCATAAAACTTAGCCCATAGGAAGGAGAAGGTTTTCAGTTCCGAACTAGGTCAGATTCTCTGGGTATTATATTCAATGTAAATGCTGTCCTCAGCAATACGAACTTATCTTCAGCTCCTGGGAGGCAGGCAAAGGCCATAGAAATGCAATGTGTTTTAGTGTCTCTTGGTTAACCCTAACCAGCAACTTGCAACAAAACTTCTTGTGCCTAGCAATGGAGTATTTGTTATATAGTCCGTGGCTCTTGGAGTGAGCATTGACAGCCCGGTTGTGGAAATTTCTTTTAAATGACACACATATACACACACAGAGAGAGGGTATGTATGTTGCTGTTTCCTTACCCAATATGATATTTTTCTATTTCTATCCATTTACCTGTAAATTACACAATTTCATTTTCCCATACACCTGAGTAGGAGTTTATTGTGAACATGTACCACATTTTCACTATCTGTTCATCAGTTTTAGGACATTTAGGTTGTTTCCATCCTCTAGCTATTATGAATAAAGCATCAATGAACATGACTTCACAAATACCTGTGAAGTGGCAGTCCTTTGGGCATATGCTGCATCTATTTGTAACTTTCTGAAGGTCCTCCACAGGACCTTGACAGAATGGCTGCGCCATTTTCATTATTGTTTTACTACAGTAAACTTTTCAGTATTTTTCATTTGCTTAAAACACTTCAATAACGTTTATGGACTTCGAGTAACATCCAAAACCCTTGGCCTGAATTTCAAGGCTTTGATTGCCTTTTTGCCCCTGTTCATTACACTCCAGTGACCCTGGTATTCTCCCTTTATTGCACACATGTCATGCTAGCCCTCACTCTAGACCTTTGCTTCTGACAGCACATGCTTTCGCTACAGTGCACATGAGCAGCTTCCTTTCACCTTTCCCACATCAATAAAAACCACATTTTCCCCTAACTCGCGAACCATAAATACCACCATTTTTCTGACTCAGTCCCTCGTTTTTTATAATGTTTCTCATTAGAGGTTAATGATGATTTGTGATTTTCTTGGTAAGAGTTATTGCTCCTAATGAATTTTTAATTTATAACATTAAAACTCAAACCCATGCCACACCATCTGGTACTTGGTATGTAGTCAATAAATATTTCTCATGGGAATGAAATAAATCAAATATAGGATTTTGTGAAAACATAATTTATTCTCAATTGTTTAAAATCCATATATTTAATTTTAAATAAACATCATGAAAAATCAAAATAGCATTATATATGATAAAAGTTAATTTGTTTAAAACATTATTAGTTCACATTGATGACTTGTATGTAGTCTTTCTTGTGTTTAAAACATTAAGTGAAATTAGTTTAATTAATGTTTTCTTTTGTTGCATTTTAAACTATTAAAAATGTATGATTTAGCCTGAAAAGAACTTCATTGTAAACTCAGAGTGCATTCACATTTGATGGATTGAAACATTGAAGCATTTAAATTGGATTAGAGATTTTTAAACCATCAAAATTAATTGTCATTTGACAAGGCACAAGTACAATTTTAAAATATGCAATTGAAGTCCTAGTGCATGGAAGCTTAGTCAGAAATTCTCTTGTGAGAAATAAATATGAGCTTTGGAAGATGTTAAATTGAAATATTTTATGGGCATTTTAAACCAGTGCTTGATAAAAATGTAGTTCAATTTCTTTGAACATTTTAAATGAAAATGAAAACTGCTGGAAAAATCCTTCTCTTGAAAGCATATATCAGATATATATATGAATATATATATATCTAATTTTTATGGCCAAAGTAGTCTCTTTATAGTTTTTCCCCAATTGAACTGTGTTATTTAAAAGAACCTTGGTCCTCCTTGTCTTGATGTAATTACAACAGAAAGTCAGGGTGGCTTCCTCGTGTTAAAGTTAAGTCTAGTTATCAAAGGGACCAGGCCAGCTTGTTATCAGTCAGTCTGCAGGCAGTCTAGAAGATCAGAGACTTCACTGCCACAATTCTCAGGACTCAAAAGCCTGAATTATCTCTGAGAATAGGTGACTCTATTCTACATGTAAAGTATGTTTCTCTCAGTTCTGTTTGCAAAAGATACTGCTAAACAAAATGAGCAAGATATGCACAGATAATAAGGAATACACATGCCCATGACATATACACACACAATTAGGAGCTGTGTGCGTATGTATTGTTCCACACATATATGTTAAAGCCTGTTCACTACACAATATGACCTCATATACTAAGTTTTCAAATCAGTGAGAGAGAACACACTATTTAAACAATGAGCATGGCTCCAGGACTTTGTCACAGGTGTAACACAGAACAATTCTAAGGAAAGTGTTTTAGCCTCTGATCTCAAAAGGATCAAAGTCAACTAATTTCCTATGAGACTTCTGATACCTGTGTCTTGTTAATTTAAAATCAGTGCTGAATGACATCACTACTTAACGCAAAGTTCTACATCTCCCAAAGCATGCTGTCTGTTCTCTTGGTAGAACTATGCTCCGTTTGCATGTTACTTGTTCCCTTTAGAGCTGCATATAGAATTTGACATTTTCAATGGAAATATAAGCAAATCTCCTCAACATATAAAATGCATATCTGAAAAGTCATATAAAATAAGATATGACAAAATTAGAATTATTAAAAATAGCAAAACTCAAACATTTAACAGTTGATCACAAGAGGAAACACCTGGAGCCCTTCCCCATGCAAATAGAGCATCACTAAGTTTCAGAGTAGCTGTTTTATTGATCTGTAACACATGGGGAAAAGTTCTCTCTCCTGATACCCTGATACATCTTTGCACCTTGCACCCACCCCACAGCTGCCCCCAAGGTTGTCACTGTCATTGTCACTGCTTGGACGGGACCTTGGCTGCTCACCTTGTGCAGGGCACACAACCCTTCTCCTTTTGCTTCTAAGACCTGTAATGATCCTAGGTTTCCTAGATGCATCCCAATATTGTACTCACCTCTCTAAAACCAGCAATATAAAAATTTGTGGATTCTCAGTCATTCAAAGTTCCTCTGACAAGAATTCTCTGTTTAGATCTGTATCCAATTGTTTTATTTGGGTTATTTGGTTTTTTTAGAGTCTAACTTCCTGAGTCTAATAACTTGAGGTCAAGAACGGTGATTCCCCTAGTTCTTTACATCCTTAGTCATCAGGGAAATGGAAACAAAACGACCCGCAGAATCCACTGCACACCCATCAGTTCTTTATATAGTTTGGATATTAGCCCTCTATAGGATGTATATTTAGTGAAGATCTTTTTCCAATCTGTAGGTTGCTGTTTTGTCCTGTTGACAGGGTTCTTTGCTTTAAATAAGCATTTTAGTTTCATGAGGTCCCATTTGTCAATTGTTGATCCTAGGTCCTAAGCCATCGGTATTGTGATCACAAAATCTTTCCCTGTGCCAATGCATTCAAGGATATTTCCCACATTTTCCTGTAATAGATTCAGGGTATCTAGTTTTATGTTGAGGTCCTTGATCCACTTGGTCTTCAGATTTGTACAGGTGATAAATATGGTTCAATTTGCATTCTTTGACAAGCAAACCACCAGTTAGAGCTGCACTATTTGATGAAGATAATTTCTTTATTCCATTGTATGGTATTGGCTTCTTTGTCAATAATCAAGTGTCCATAGGTATGTGGGTTTATTTCTGTCTTTCCAATTCTATTTCCATGATTAACCTGTCTACATGTCTCTATACAAATACCATGGAGTATTTGCTCTACAGTCCAACTTGAGGTCAGGGATGGTGATTCCCCTAGAAGTTCTTTACATCCTTAGTCATCAGAGAATTGGAAATTAAACCGACCCTGAGAATCCACCTTACACCCATCAGAATAGCTAAGATCAAAACCTCAAGTGACAGCACATGGGATGTGGAAAATGAAGAACACTCCTCCATTGCTGCTGGGATTACAAACTGCTACAGTCACTCTGGAAACAAGTCTGGTGGTTTGTCAGAAAATTAGTAATAGTTCTAACTAAACGTCCAAATATACTTCTCTTAGGTATATACCAGAAAGATGCTCCATCATACTATAAGGTTACATGCTCCACTATGTTCATAGCAGCCTTATTCCTAATAGCCAGAAGATGAAAACAAACTAGATGTCCCTCAAATGAAGACTGGATACAGAAAATGAAGTTCACTTACACAATGAAATACTATTCAGCTATTAAAAAAGAGGACACCTTGTGATTGCTTTCTTCTCACAAGTGGGGGGGGGTAGGGAGGGACTTGGGAGGGAAAATGGATGGGGGGGTTGAAGTGGAGGGGAGAGGGGAACCTGATCTGGTATTGGGTGAGGGAAAAAGACTAAAGTTCTGAGGGCCAGCAGAAGGAATGGAAACAGGCAACCTCAGGCCATAAGAGGGTGAGGGGACCCTCTAGAATGCACCAGAGACCTGGGATGTTAGAGACTCTCAGGACTCAAAGGGAGGGACCTTAGGTGAAATGCCCTAGAGTGGGAAGAGGGAACTTATAGAGACCACCTCCAGCAGGAAGACAGGACATCAAGTGAGGAATGGGGTTGCCTTCCCACAGTCACAACTCTGACCCATGATTTTTCCTGTCTGAAAGAATTACAGGGATGGAAATAGAGAGGAGCCTGAGGCAAAGAAGGTCCATCAATAGACCCAAAATAGGATCCAGATCAAGGGGAGGTCCCAGGGCCTGACACTATTACTGAGGCTATTGAGCGCTCACATACAGGGATCTATCATGACTGCCCTCCAAAAGACCCAACTAGCATCTCAAAGAGTCAGATGCAGATATTTGCACCCAATCAATGGACAGAAGCAGCTAACCCCTACTGTTCAATTAGGGAAGGCTGAAAGAAGCTGAGGAGGAGAAGGGTGATCCTGTGGAGGACCAACAGTCTCAATCTGGATCGCCAAGATCTCTCAAACACTAGACCACCAAACAGGCAGCAGACACCAGCTGATATGAGGCTCCCAACACACATACAGTAGAGGACTGCCAGGTCTGTGTTCATTCAGAGATGATACCCCTAACGGTCAAGAGACTGGAGGCCCCAGGGTGTTTAGAGGTCAGATGGGGTGGGAGGTTGGGACAACCACATGGAGACAGGGGAGTGGGAAGGGGGTATGAAATATGGAACAGTCAGAGGGTGGACAGGGGGGAAGAATAAAACATGGAGTATAAAAATAAATTAATTTAAAATTAAATAAATAAAAATACAACAACAACAACAAAACCAAAATTAGGACATCATGAATTTTGCAGGCAAATGGATAGATCTAGAAAATCTAATTGTAAGTGAGGTATCTCAGACCAAAAAGGACATGCATGGTGTGTACTCAATAAGTGGATATTAGCCAAAAAAGAAAAGAATATCCATGATATATCCTACCGACCATAAAAAGTTTAACAAGATGGAAGGCCCAAATAAGAATACTTCAATCCAACTTAGAAGGGGAAACAAAATAATCATAGGGTGCAGAGGGAGGGAAAGACCTGAGTGAGAGAGGGGAGGAGTGAAAGGGGACATGATCAGGTATGTGGGTGACAACTAGAAATCTTAGATACAGCTAAACATATTACAACTAGCTTTTCCACATCATTTGACAAAAGACTATGAATTGTGTATCCTCATGTGAAAAACAATGCTAAGGCTGAAACTCCTCAGGGCACACAATTGTCACCTTGTGTCCCTGCCATTCAGACTGAGGACATGCAGTAGGTTTGCATGTACTGCACAAACAAGCCCCCTATAGCTGCATTAATTTTGTTCATTAATTGTCAAATATATTCTTCTCTGTATAACTTTTTGTTTTAGCACGTTGTATTTCTTTTTTTATTTTTTCATTTTATTTATTTATTTATTTATTTATTTATTTTTGAGTTTTTCGAGACAGGATTTCTCTGTGTATCCCTGGCTGTCCTGGAACTCACTCTGTAGACCAGGCTGGCCTCGAACTCAGAAAGCCACCTGCCTCTGCCTCCCAAGTGCTGTGATTAAAGGCCTGCACCACCACTTTAATTTTATTTTTAATTTATTATTTACACTCCATATTCCATTCCCTGTCCCCCCATTCACCCTCTGTCTGCTCCCTATCCCACACCTCCTCCTCACCCCACCCCTTCTCCAAGTGTATGCCCCCATCCCCAACCCCACCTGACTCATCCTCACCCCACCTAAACTTCCTGGGGCCTCCAGTCTCTTGAGGGTTAGGTGCATCTACTCTGAATGAACGCAGATCCAGCAGTCCTCTATTGTATGTGTGTTGGGGGCCTCATATCAGCTGGGGTATGCTGCCTGTTTGGTGGTCTAGTGTTTGAGAGATCTTGGCGATCCAGATTGATTGAGAATGTTGGTCCTCCTGCAGGATCACCCTTCTCCCCCTCAGCTTCTTTCAGCCTTCCCTAATTCAACAGCAGGGGTAAGCTGCTTCAGTCCATTGGTTGGGTGCAAACATCTGCATCTGACTCTCTCAGCTGCTTCTTGGGTCTTTCAGAGTGAGGTGATGCTAGGTCCCTTTGTGTGAGCAATCGGTAGCCTCAATAATAGTGTCTGCATAGCTTTTTCATAAGTTCCCCTTTTCTTTCACTTGTAGAGAGGCAAAGAATCTGATAAGCATTTTCAGTTCCTATATATCTCAAAAAGAGTTTTGTGACCAATAATTCTGAATCTGTTTGGAACAAGGAAAGAACTTAGGCTCAATGACTGTCGACTACCCCCTTTCCCCAGTGAGTGAGATCTGACAGAATTAATCCTTCCTGAACAACTTTATTGAAATCCCAGGTAATATTGATAAAATATGCCTGAGTGATCTCTACATTGACCACTATAGGGGGCATAATGCTCTCTGTGACTCTGTCAACCAGGTTTGTTTCCAGTTGAACCATATCCTCTTGTCTCACAAATGTATGTATGTGCATATATAAATATATAAATATAAGCTGTTAATTCGTTTATTGTTAATTGTAGGACCATGTCTCGAAGGTTGATCACTTGCTTGGATAAACCAATCTGGGGTCTTGTCACTGAGGAAGGCTTTTATTTTAGCTCTAACCTTTCCTTAGTTGGTAGTAGTTCTTTGTCTCTGGCTGAAGCTACATGAAATGTCCTCCTCCTATGTTAGCATGTCTATATGTGTAACTCCTCTATATAGCCTTATACACATAAATCCATACATGGGTATATCTCTCATCCATTATCATATAAGCTTTTCACTGTATATGTACAATGGATAAAAGTTAAAAGAAGAAGAATCTGTGGCCTGCTAAACCCTAAATGTATTATCAATACCATATTCCCTTCTCCCAAATCTCAGAGATTATTACTGAAGAGGTATCTAAATATTGTTCTGATAACTACAAAAAAAAAACTGTTTTCCTGACAGTGCAGCACAGGTACACCTATGAGCTCACATTAGATGAGCCAGCATGCACAACACCTGAACAACTTTAAGCCATGAATTCATCAGCATTCATAGGGAAGATGGACATTGAGACTTATATCTACCTAATGAATTATTGACAATTCAATTCATAGTGGTTGGGAGAGGGAGAACCAGGTTTCCTCAGGCAATGGGTCCCTGCATGGTTGACCACATTCCTGTGGAAGGCCATACATCCAAGAACGTATGGGCGACACCAACTGTTGGTGTTTATAAAATGAGGATATAAAGACGGGTTGGCTTGGTGACTGGGAAGGGTAACCAGAAGGAAATATAGATGAGCAAATACATTGTGTGAAATTCTCAAGGAATTTACAAAACAAAGAAAAATCAAAACACTCAGACAAAAAGCAGGAGGGGCTCAGATACATACACACAGAGAATATACTTGGGATTGGTCTGTTTTCATGACCCGGGGACATTTAGAATATTTTCTGTGTCATTTATTCAAGCAATTAAAGTTTCATTTCACTTGAATGACTTAAATATTTTTAAATATTATCTTGTTACATAAACTGATTATTTCTATAACACATTCCTATACATTTTACATATAAAATATAGTCTGCTAAATACTATTCTACATTGCACACATACACAAACACACACACACACACACACACTTACAGAGAGAGAGAGAGAGAGAGAGAGAGAGAGAGAGACAGAGACAGAGAGAAACCAAAGTAAAAGTAGCAAATGCATAATTAATACTGGTTACAAAAGGAGAAGAAGAAATCCATTTTAAGGTTTCAAGTTGAATAAAAGAGATATCTGACTACAAAGTAACCGACTGTTTAATGTCTTTGTTACACTATGTGTTTAGCTTTAATGCTCATCATTACTAAATATCATTGTGGTAAACACTAATGAGCTGAAATAAAGCATCCATCTTCATGAGCTATGGGCTTGTAAGGCTTTACTTTAGTAGTCTGTTTCCTAGAACATAAAGATATTATGACTCCATGAGGCCAAAATTGCATATTGATAGTTGGATTCAATATCTAAAATCATACTAAATGTAAACCCATTTCAATATAGCAGATTTTTTTTCCTAGAAACTTGAGAGCCTAGTTACTTTTCTGTTGCAAAATCCAATGATGCACTGAAGGTTATATCTATAATATAGGGCAAAGTTTAAGGAAGAAATCCAGGAAATCAAACATTTGAAAAATGTATTACACCACACCAAAGATGCTCTATTTCCGAGTGTACACCTTGATCTCATAGTAACTTACCAAAAATAGTTACTTGGAGATTTCCATTGTTTGGGTTAGGGAAAATCACATCGTAGTATATTGTGATGTGCTGTTTTGGTGGTAATTGTGATGTAACCTGTAACAGCTCAGAGTGGTGTGTGAGGCTTATAAGCTTATTGTAAAAAAAAAAACTATTTCCATAAAGCTGATTAGAAAGAGGAATTACTTAAATATGTTTTTATAATTCTGTTTGATGCTTAAGCTGTTGGACATAAGTAATATTCTTTAAATGCACAGTAAAAGATCCTATTCAGCAGCCTTAAATTATTCAAGTTTAGTAAGCCACCATTCCAATTATTTTTTATGATGATTATACACAGGCTCACTGTGTTTTAGAAATAGGGATTGATTCCTGCCTGATAATAAACTTTGCCAATTAACCTTGTCTTTTATTTGGATTTTTATTTTCTATTTGAAGCCCTAATCTAGTTTTTACTAGCCATTTTTTATCAGAAAAAAATAATTTCAAAAGTGAACAAAATTTGCACATATTATTGATGTTATCTTCCGTATGCACTTCCTGAAAATGAACTGATATATCTTTAAAACTGAAAAAGTATCATATAATCACATGCCTACCTGAAAGAGAGGTCACTTCTCCCTTGCTGCTTCCTAGGTCAAACAGAACAAGCTGGCACCTCTTGAGCAGATCTATTTCAGGTAGACTCCCTGACAGGGCTGGCACAAGAATGATGACCATCTGTTCTAATCTTCAGACACAACACATTGTCAACTTTTAGCAAAACTATCAGTTTTTCATTCTTTTAGGAATATGTAATGACTGCACTGAAATGGTAATTGTATTAATGCTATTATCTTTATTTTTTCTTTTGTTTTATTGGATATTTTCTTTATTTCCATTTCAAATGTTACCCTCCTTCCCAGTTTCCTCTCCAGAAACCCTCTATCCCCTCCCTATTGTGAAGGTGTTCCCCTACCCTCCCACCCACTTCTGCCTCCCCATCCTGGCATTCCCCTACACTGGGGCATCAAGACTTCACAGGACCAAGGGCTTCTCCTCTTATTGATGCCCAACTAGGCCATCCTCTGCTACATATGCCACTGGAGCCATGGGTCGCTCCATGTGTACTTTTTGTTTGGTGGTTTAATCTCTGTTACTGTATGCTTGCCTTCTGTCAAGTAATGTTTGCCCCTGATGTGACCACTTGCATCTAAGTATTAAAGTGGCTCTGGGTGGAAGTTTTGCTTTATTTTTTTTACTTATCATGAACTGAGGAAGGTTTAAAGCCAGCTACTCTTATCTGTAGTGCTAAATACAAATTATAATGAACTCTTTTCTTGAAAACATGAAACAAAGTCATATTCCTAGTACACTAGCTAAATTCTGCTATTTTTCAAAATTTGATAGACAATGGCATAAATTAACAATTCCCTTTATTTTATTTTTTAATTTTCTCTGATGCTATGGTTTTCCTTGTTAATCTGACAAGAATGATACATTTCAAAGGTAATAGGGTTACATATGTTCATATTTTCATTTTAAATGAAATGTAAAAATGAATCAATATTGAAGTTCTGTATTTCTGCTTATCTAAAATATCTTATTCTATGCTACTAGTATACACACACATTCATAGGAACACATCTTCTAGCACAGTGCTTTGTGCTTAATTTTGATAAATTCAGCCATTCACATTCTGCTTTCAAGTTACAGTCAACAGAATCTTCAGTTAAAACAGTGATGTGCAATAAATCCTCCAGATTTTCATCTTGTTTTTAATATCATTTAATTGTTAGATTGAAAACACTAAAGCTTCATGTAACAGCAATAGGTGGTCCCCCCCCAAAATGCCATTTTACTTTACTTTCACTGCATAACGTTAACCCTCACAATGGAAAACTCCATACAGAAAATGCAATGATGCAATCACTGTAACTGGCTACCTTGACGACTGTTACAGGAACAAGTATCGGACAATGAGTGTTAAATCATGGCTGTCATAACTATCCCTGATGCAAGTTATTCTTGACTTTGCTCAGTTGAATGTCAAATGGGAAAAAATGGGATTATTCTATTGATTCATGTTAAATTTTCAGCCATCGGCTATTTAGTGAATAAAGAAAGTACCTTTTGCATAAGACAAATATCAACTCAGTGCAATTATTGGAGGTATCAAGAGACAGTACTAATGTGTTTCATGCTTCAGAGGCTACATCTGCCAAAAATTCATAGCAATCAATCAACGTTTTCCTGCTGCATTTCATATCTTAACCCACTGGGGGTAATTATTATGAGTGGGATTTCCTTTTTTAGGTGAAATTGTTTGGTATATTGATTAACCTATTGTTCCTTTGGGAATGCTTTATATTCAGCTAAAATATTAAAACTGTAATCTGTGACTCTTCCCTTTTTTAGGAAAATGTATCTCACTCCACACAATGTAAGACATGTTCACTGCTTTTGAATAGAATCACCTCTCTGGGTGCATTGTTATAATCTACAATTCAGAATTATAAAGCTCAACAAAAGAATAAAAATGAGTAATCCTGAGCCCCTAGTAATACATTGAAGGTTGACTGACAGAACCTCTCAAGGCCTGAGGTCCTGCAGATGCCTTCCTAGACGAGCTCCGGCTTCTAAGCCCCCAACTTTTATCATATTTTATTTGTGGACATGGGTTTTTCTGAAATCCTTCATTTTAAGAAAGGAAATGCCTGCACAGAAACACAGAAAGAGATCAGTAAGATTCCCATGTTTGCACAGATGTGAGAGGGAGACTTGAACTCAGAATGAGCTCTATTACGCCAAGTTTATATTCTATCATTAATCAGAACCTAATGCCCCAGATCTTTTTCCCTTTAATACAAACAAAATGCCCAATCATTCAAAAATTGAGTTTGTCACTGTCAACAAGACAAAAAGGCTACCCACAGATTGGGAAAGGATTTTTACCAATCCTAAATCTGATAGAGGACTAATATCTAATATATACAAAGAGCTCAAGAAGCTGGACTCCAGAAATTCAAATATTAAAAAATGGGGTACAGAGCTAAACAAAGAATTCTCAACTGAGGAATACCGAATGGCTGAAAAACACCTGAAAAAATGTTCAACATCCTTAGTCATCAGGGAAATGCAAATCAAAACAACCCTGAGATTCCATCTCACACCAGTCAGAATGACTAAGATTAAAAATTCAGGTGACAGCAGATGCTGGCGAGGTTGTGGAGAAAGAGGAACACTCCTCCATTGCTGGTGGGATTGCAAGTTTTTACAACCACTCTGGAAATCAGTCTGGCGGTTCCTCAGAAAATTGGACCCAGCAATACCTCTTCTGGGCATAAACCCAGAAGATCTTCCAACTGGTAATAAGGACACATGCTCCACTATGTTCATAGCAGCTTTATTTACAATAGCCAGAAGCTGGAAAGAACCCAGATGTCCTTCAATAGAGGAATGGATACAGAAACTGTGGTACATTTACACAATGGAGTACTACTCAGCTATTAAAAACAATGAATTTATGAAATTCTTGGGCAAATGGACGTATCTGGAGGATATCATCCTGAGTAAGGTAACCCAATCACGAAAGAACACACATATATGAACTCACTGATAAGTGGATATTAGCCCCGAAACTTAGAATACCCAAGATACATTTTGAAAAACACAAGAAAACCAAGAAGGATGACCATCTTGTGGATACTTCATTCCTCCTTAGAATAAGGAACAAAATACCCATGAAAGAATATAGGTACAGAGACAAAATTTAGAGCTAAGATGAAAGGATGGACTATCCAGAGACTACCCCATCTGGGAATCCATCCCATCATCAGCCACCAAACCCAGATACTAATACACATGCCAGTAAGATTCTGCTGAAGGGACCCTGATATTNCGGCCTCTTGTGAGGCTATGCCAGTGCCTGGCAAACACAGAAGTGGATGCTCACAGTCAGCTATTGGATGGAACACAGGGCCCCCAATGGAGGAGCTAGAGAAAGTACCCAAGGAGCTGAAGGGGGCTGCATCCCTGTAGGTGCAACAACAATATGAACTAACCAGTACCCCCTGAGCTCGAGTCTCTAGCTGCATACATAGCAGAAGATGGCCTAATCATCCATCATTGGATAGAGAGGCCCCTTAGTCTTGTAAACTTTATATGACCCAGCACAGGGGAAGGCCAGGGCCAAGTAGTGGGAGTGGGTGGGTAGGGGAGTAGGGGTGGGGGTGGGGTATAGGGAACTTTTGGGATAGCATTTGAAATGTAAATAAAGAAAATAATTATAAAAAAATTGAGTGCGTCCATCAATAATTATAGGAGATTGTGTGTGTAAAACAGTTTTCAAAATATTATTAGGAACATACTGGAAATATTTATCAGAGTATTTCTATAAATTTTAAAATAGATCTTAAAACTTGGAAGAGAAATAACATGCAGGGTGTTATAAGGTGTCTTTAAAATGGATATAGGTATAAGGATAGGTTATTGTGGGACTTACCTTTATCCTGGGAGCTACCACAAGGACAGGCCTGGCAAGATCTTCACACTGGTACAGTTGTAGCACTAATGCCATGGACATCACCAACCATTTTCTGACAGGGTTTAAGACTCACTCCACAAATTTAAATGTGTATCTGGCACCTTCAGGAAGACCAAGATCTTGAGGCAAAATATGTCTGTGTAGGGAAGGCCATACTAAATAAATAGACATACCATAAAACCAAGCTTTATGAGTTGTAATCATATGATATATTAGTGTATTCTTCTTTCCTATTAACAGGGAGTCAATCCTTGGTACTGATTAAGTATATCTAAAGCACTGGGAATAGAGAGAACATGTTTTCATTCACTGAACAATGAAAAATTGAACTTCCTTCACCTGTATAGCAGGAGTTTAAAGAATGTCATAAATACATCAATTAAAAACATTAATAAATGGTCAGTAATTGAATTGTCAAGTGGAAGTATGTGTGTGTTCATATCATGAACTTTATTATTAATTTGGCTAGATAAAAAACTATCTTTTACCATCTCTAAAATGTAAGCATTATCACAAAAATAAAGTGTTTATTGGCAACATTATAAGTTTATCATGCTTCTTGGATGGATAACAGTCACCCCTGTTTTACCATGAATTTCTTAATTTTATTTCCAGTTTCTCTCTTTCTCTTTGTCTCTCTGTCTCTGTCTCTGTCTCTCTCTCTCTACACACACACACACACACACACACACACACACACACACACATATCCTTCTCCTATAGTTAAAGTCAAAATGTAAATTCTAAGGCAAAATGGAACTTTTTTTCCCACAGAATATTTCAAGGAACATGCTATTTACAGGATTAAAGGTTGTTAAGACAAAAGGGAATCAACTGAGAAACAATAAGCCATTATAAACTGTTATAATAATCACATTAGAATGGAGAGGATTTATTTGACCAAAATAAATATATTTCACCCCAGTGGTATTAGAAATGAAAGTGAACAGCCTGCATAAAGTTAATCTTAATGATTTTAGGAGTAAAATCCAAAAGTGGTGAAGGAAAAACATGACTTTCATATATATATATATATATATATATATATATATATATATATATATATATGAATGACATAAAGAGCTCCTTAATGAAACCTCTGCAGGCTCCTTGGAGCACAAATAAATAATTAAAATAGTTTGGGAAAGAGTTGACTTTGAGGGAATCAAAAACACATGGATTTGAGAAAAAACTCCTTAGGCCAAACTCATTTTAATGAGTTTAAAGGCTTTGCAAATGCAAAACATTTGAAAAGTGGGCAATATGATGCAGAATCTAAAACAGCTCCAATTTTCACTAGATTTTATTACCTAGGAAAAGGAATCCATGTTTTTCCTTTTGTGATGTCACCTTCCCTGAAATCTTTACACAATCATCTCAAAAATTCCATCAACTCTTTACAGTATCATGTATACTTAATAGTTTAAAGACAATATCACATCATCAATGTTACATGTTAGGCAACTTACTTAAGGAAATCTCTCATTAATATGCTATAACTTGTAATCTTGATAGACACATGGTGGTTCACATGTTTTAGTGGCATAGCTTTCTCTGGTCTAGCTGAAGAGTGTCTGAAGAGAAGAGGGGAGTGACTTGCCCCATGCCATGTATGTAAGTGGAAGAGAATTTCAAATTAAATTATTTAATGATATCTTTCTAATAAATTAATGCACTTTGCATCTTGTCAATAATTCCCAGGATTCAGAATATCTTGCTCTCTCTCTCTCTCTCTCTCTCTCTCTCTCTCTCTCTCTCTCTCT
>NC_034599.1:87138855-87146431 GCF_900095145.1 Mus pahari
CTGGGCCAAGTAGTGGGAGCGTGTGTTTAGGGGAGCAAGGGCAGGGGGGTATAGGGAACTTTCGGCATAGCATTTGTAATGGCATCTCCCACAGACAAGACTGCAAATTCAGATTGTCTGTAAGGGCCATGTCTCCATGAGAACCAAGTCAGCATCTCTGTCACCAGCTGCAACCACCCACCATTCACAAGTCTATGGGCATTCCCAGACTAGAGCCATGCAGAGTCCTGCATGGGCTTTAAGGATGCAAAGAGGCATGGACATGAGTGTGAACTTGATGCCAGCGCCAGCCTACAATGTCATCTCTGTGAACATGAAAATGAACATGAACACTCTGAATGCCATGAATGGGTATAGCATGTCCCAGCCGATGATGAACAGTGGTTACCACAGCAATCATGGCTACATGAATCAAACGCCCCAGTAACCTATGCAGATGCAGATGGGCATGATGGGAATCCAGCCATATGCCCAGCAGCCAATGCAGAACCCACCCCATGCTAACATGATGTACATGTCCCTGGACACCACGCCTATATGAACACGGGCACATCCAAACAGTCTCTCAATGGGTCCTACATGAGAAGGTAGAGAGCCTGGCAACCCACCCAGCCCACTGGGCTCCACTATTGGACTGATCTGCACAAATACCTTTGAAGAGTACGATTTCAAAAACCAGCATTGGTGTGAATGCAAAAACATTTGTTGGCACAATTTATTTAAAAAAAAAAAAAAAGCTGTATGCAGCAGAAAGCCTTATACAAGTTGTTTTTCTTTTTTTCCTTTTTTTTCTTTTTTAGTACCTTCATTTCTCTTACTTTTATATAAAATTCTCTGCAAAATAAGACCTCTCTAGTTGGCAGCAGCCACATGTAGTGCCAGCTTCCATTAAAGAGTGTGGATAGAAGCCCCTCCCCAGATAACCTGTTTTAATTCTGAACCTCTAGCTTTTCTCCTTCCTTGTCTCTCCATATAAATGCCTTTAGCATTTCAATTACTGTATATTTTGTTTAAGGTGACCCTTCCCCATGCTACTAATATCTTTGTTAGTGACAGTGTATTTTGTAGTACTGTATAAGTATTGTGCTAACAGTAAGCCATTTCTTAAGTTTTTGCCTTGATTAGTGTACCCTAATTTGGGGGTTTAAAAAAACTCTATTTTTGTTAATTATAAAACTGCAAAGTGCTATCAGAGCTATTCCCATCTGGTTAGTGAAGGGGGTTTATTGGTAAATGTTTGGTGTAAAGTTGAGAAGACCCTTTTCCATTTTGGTGGCAGGCTCCTTTGGGGAGATGCAGATTTCTGTTTTATAAATGCAAACTTCTGTTTATTGAATGAAGCATATCTCAATGTTTATCTGTCAGGTTTTGAAGCATTTCATATATGTCCAAATACTTGGCAGGATTTAAAAACAAATAGTGAATTTGTTGTAAAGTTGCTGTTTTATGGAAATGCCTCTAACTTTACATTTTCATTCCATCTGTAGATTTTTCTATCTTTATAAAATGTTGGAGTTATTTTTTAAGGAAAAATAGAAAAGTAGCTTGTGAATAGCTCAAAGTAAGCTTACAAATCACATGTAAAAAAGCAGAAAAGTTATTTGTATCTGTTTATATTGCATCCTTTTGTAGCATTTGTACCTGGACAGGTAACAGTAAGGACCACGCCAGAGAGGCAGGCACGACATTGTGTAAAGTAGGAGCCAGCGGACCTCTTGTATTTACCTGTTCTCTTTTTAGTCAGTTACTTGAAAAAAGAAACAAACAAAGAAAGAAAAAACAAAAAAGCTGTAAATTTTAACATAAAATAAATTATGATGAACCATTTAAAAAAAAAGAAAAGTCCATTATATTTGATATTGGAATGGCTACTCCAGCTTTTTTCTTGGGACCAATTTGCTTGGAAAATTGTTTTCCATCCTTTTACTCTGAGGTAGTGTCTGCCTTTATGCCTGAGGTGGGTTTCCTGTATGCAGCAAAAAGTCGGATCCTTTTTACATAACCAGTCTGTTAGTGTATGTGTTTTTATTAGGGAATTGAGTCCACTGATATTAAGAGATATTAAGGAAACGTAGTTAATGCTTCCTGTTATGTTTATTCTTAATTCTGTTCATGTGGTTATGTTCTTTAGGTTTGTTGAAAGATTAATTTCTTGATTTTTCTCAACCTTAGTTTTCCTCACTGTGTTGAAGCTTTCCCTTTATTATCCTTTGAAGAGGTGGGTTTGTGGAAAGATATTGTGTCAATTTGGTTTTGTCATGGAATACCTTAGTTTCTCCATCTATAGTAATTAGAGTTTTGTTGGGTATAGTAGCCTGGGTTTGCATTTGTGTTCTCTGAGGGTCTGTATGACATCTGCCCAGGATCTTCTGGTTTTTGTAATCTCTGAGGAGAAGTCATGTGTAATTCTGATAGTTCTGCCTTTATATGTTACTTAAATTTTTCTCTTACTGATTTTATTTATTGGTTTGATTATTATTTGAAGGGAGGAATTCCTTTTATTGTCCAAACTATTTGGAGTTCTGTAGGCTTCTTGTATATTCATGGGCATCTCTTTCTTTAGGTTGGAGAAGTTTTCTTCTATAAATTTGTTGAGGGTATTTACTGGCCCTTTAAGTTGGAAATCTTTCTTCTTATCTTTACTTATAACCCTTATGTTTGGTCTTCTCACTGTGTCCTGGATTTCCTGGATGTTTTGGATTAGGATCTTTTTGCATTTTCCATTTTCTTTGATTGTTGTGTCAATATTTTCTCTGGCATCTTTGCATCTGAGAGTCTCCCTTCTATCTCTTGTATTCTGTNGGTTATACTTGAATCAATGGCTCCTGACTTCTTTTCTAGGTTTTCTATTTTCAGAGTNGTCTCCCTTTGTGATTTCTGTATTGTTTCTACTTGCATTTTTATATCCTGGATGGTTTTGTTCAATTCTTTCACCTGATTGGATGTGTTCTTCTGTATTTCTTTAAGGGAGTTACTTATTTCCTTCTTATAGTCCTCTATCATCATCATGAGAAGTGACTTTAGATACATATCTTGCTTTTCTTGTCTGATGGTGTATCGAGGACTAGCTATGGTGCGAGAGTTTGGTTCTGATGATGCCAAGTAGCCTTGGTTTCTGGTTCTTACACTTGTCTCCTGTCATCTGATTATCTCAAGTGCTTGCTGCACTCAATATATCTGATTGGAGCCTGTCCTTCTTGTAATCCCAGTTGATTCAGGATTCCTCAGAGTGCAGTTTTCTCTGTGATCCTGTGATTCCAGGATCCAATGAACCAGAGATTCTGGGGGTGTCAGAGTTCTTGGCAGTCAAGGTTCCTCTGAGACCCTGAGATCCTGGTATGACCATGCTCCTGGGTACTGGGATCCTGAAATCCTAAGATTGTGGGCATGTTACAGAGCCTGGAATTGGTATCCCCTCTGGGGACCATGGGGCTGTCCACTGTCTTTGAAACCAAGGTAGACCAGCAGTGATCAAAAGGAACCTGGGCACTGGTCAGGCAGGGTTCCTGTGTCCTTGCTCCTTCTGGCACAGGCCCGTCATGACTGTTTTGGAACAGACATTGTACTCCACTCACTAGTGATCCTAACATCCTGTGCAAGCTAGGGCACCTACAGAGTGGAGAAGCCTTTGGGGACCATGGGACTATCCGCTGAGTTTGCATACAAGGTGCCCAGGAGCAGGCACCAAACTAAAGGGGTGATATATTATTTTAAAATATGATACAGTTAATATATTTGGAGTTATTTAAAATTTATATGGAGAATAACATGTATTTTCAGTATTGCTGTAGACAAGCATCTATATAAGATTGTTCAGTTGATTGTTGTTTTATATCAAACAACTTTTATAGTACTCATTTTTATTGTTATATTATTTTATAAATTTTAAAAAAATATGATAAAAAATCCTGAAAGATATGGCAGGTATTGAAGGNGGTTCTCTGGGAGGTGTTGGGGTACAAAAGGAAAAGAAGAATGTGATGTAAATATATTTACTCAAAATGTGATTTTAAATGATAAAATATGTTTTAAATGTTAAATGTTAATTTCAGATAAATTGAAATTATCTTTTCTCATCATAATGTAACAAAACTTAAAAAAATAAAAAATTAAAAAGTGCCATTAATATGCAGTTATCATTGAAATTTGACTATCAATGCCTGTCATTTTGATGATTTTGCTAAGGTACACAAGCTGTTCTCTTGTTTCTTGTTTAACTATTGGTCTACCAGAAGCAACTTAAGAATTTATCTGAATTTCAGTTTCAGGTGAAAAATCTATCAGCAGGAGAAATCAGGGGAGTATCTTGAGAAGGAACTAAAGTGAAACCAGTTTAAAAATCAGCTTGCTAATTTTCTCAGTGTCTCACTCTCAGTTTTTTCATTCAGACCAGGTCCACATGATTATGCTGTGGGCCCTACCACCTCAATGATCAATAAAGACAATCACTCAAATACACATTCATAGGCAAATCTGATGGGAGCAATCTCTTAGCTGAGAGTCTAAGGTGACACTGGGATGTATCAAGTAGATTGCTGAAACTGACTCATGCTGTTGTGGCTTTAAAGATAAAATTGTTTTTCTCAAGTCTATTTTGTAGAACAGACTTGGTGGCCATTAATTTATTTCATAAGCTTTTCAAAGTATAATTGTTTTTTTATTTCTCCTTCAGTTATGACAATAGCAATGCCAGGTATAGTACTCTGACTTGTAAGTGGTTAACTTTTTAGAACTTGAAATACAGATTTTCAGTCTTCCTGCCTTTTAGAATTGTTAATGAGTCTCTTTTTCTGAGATACCTTCATTTATATTTGGCTTAACAGATCTCTCACTGATTTCAATGTACTTTCTTTGTGTACACAATCATGAACAAGAAGAGAATATGTATATATGCCATGGCTCTTTGGCCTTCATTTATATTTTCCCTCCATTTATACTTCTCAGGATCCCACTAAGTAAGGAATGGTGCTGCCCACAATATACATTATCCTTCTAAATCATCAATTAACATCAGTACAATGTTTAAAGACATACACACATGCCAATGGTATCTGCATGATTCCCCATTAAGACTGTCTTCTGGGGTACATTTAGATTGTGTCCAGTTTCCTATTTATTCTTTTTTAATGAAATTTTCTTTATTATTATCTGGGTTGTATGTGTGCATAGTGTCTGTGTGGATACACATATGTCACAGAACTTCAGGGATGACCTGAGGGGAATGTTGTGGAGTCAATTATTTCCTTCTAATTTATTCCGGTTTCAGAAACTGAGATCTGATCATAAGGCTTATATGATAAACACTTTTATACATTGAGCCATAAAACAATCCCTTCATTCCCTTTTGTAAATCCATTCATTTCATTTACAATTTTGAATTTGTGCTAATTTCTACTTTTCCTTGTTCAATAAAGTTGCTCATATCTATCTTTTAAAAATGATACCATCAGGAGCTGGACAGAAGACTCAGTGGTCTATAGCATTTGCTCATTTTTTAGAGGAGTAGAGTCTCTTTCTCCACACTCACACCCTGAGTAGGTCATGATTTTCTATAACTCCAGATTCAGAGTAACTGACATCCTCCTCTCTCCTTTGCAAATACATACAATCTCACAAACATCACATAGGCATATACTGAAATAAAAAATTAAATAATTCTTTATAAATGATTTCATTAACTTCAACTTTCTAGGGCTTACCATTTTCTCTGAATCTCCATGTATATAGTTGTAAAATGAGACATTCTTTTCATTGATCTTCCTTCTAACGTGCTAGAAGACTAATGTTCTTTGAGCTAATTCAGTATCTCTGTGATCTTTGTATAAAATATCTTTAAATATATCTTTTAACTCTTTGATAATCGTATACATTTTTTATCCTATTCATTCCCTTCCCTGATTTATTCCTCCCATATCCTGTTCTAATTCTATAAGCATCCAACTTTGTATATTATTTTTTAAGTTTTTTTTTATTTTATGTCTAGGTGCCTTTTATCTGAATGTGTGTATATAAACCATAACGAAGGCATTACCAACAGTGGCCAGGAGTATAAAATATCTTCTTTAACTGAAGTTACAGAAGATAGTGAGTCACCATGTTGGTACTGGGAACTGAACGAACATCTTCTGTGGGAGCACCAAGTGTTCTAAAATCCTGACCCATCTCTCCAGTAACATTGCTTTTTAAAACCATCCATTGCAATTAATTCTGCCTATACATTTTTGGGGTGTATGAATATGCACTGTAGTTGGATAAACACTCATAAAGTAAACTGACTCTCTTCAGGAAGCTATCAATCACTAGTAGTTCCTCAAAGTTGGCACATCATGACCAAACTCTTGCTTCATTCAAGTACTCAGTCTGGCTTAAGCTTATACAGATCTTGCACATACTCTCACAACCGCTGAGCTCATGTGACCAACTGCCATGAAGTATTCAGAAAACACTGTTTTACTAAGTCATCCACCACCTCTGCCTCTATAATATATCACATCCACATCTAAAATGATCCCTGACCATTGGATCAAAAGATTTAATATAGAAACCAAGTTTAGTGCTCAACACTCCAAAGTTTCTTATTGTCCGCATCTTTAAGAGTGGTGGGTCTGTGACTTAATCTCCGTTTACTACGTAGATAAACTTTTCTGATGGTGGATGAGAGATGAAATAAACTATGATGAAAACTTGTTATGGGGTGGTTTCTGAAGAAGATTTAAAAACTTCATTCTTGGAATAAATAGGTCTTAGATATTGGAACTGGTATTCTTCAGAAGTAAAGTGAATTAGCATCATATATTGGCTCCTTCTTCCTGAATTATCTGCTTTTAGAATTTTATTTAGACAAGCATTAGTTCTTCCTATGTCTTTTGTTTGTACTTGATTTACTTTTCAAAATTTTTGTGTTTTTTACATAATATTTCTATTCTTCAAAAATTTAAAATGTGAATATGTTATGCCATATTCTACTGATTTGCCAGTATGCATTCCAAAACACTATACATTGCATAATATGTCCATACCACAACTTAATTTTTTCAAAGCAATACAACCGACTAATGCTAATTTGTGATGCTCATATGTGCATGTATGTGGGGCCATCCATGTGGGCACTAGAAACATAACAGTGGTCCTATATGAAAAGGGTGTGGAAGTCTTTCTAATCTAGCAGGCATCAACTGAAAATAGATCTTCAGTGAGGAGTGGAGTTTAAGGGCACCCTCTCCCATGCATATGGAATATTAACCAGCTTTATGTTATGCAGTTTTTCTATAAGCAACCATTGGTGATATGAGCACATTTGCATAACAGTCAATTCATGTTCAGAGGACAATATTTATAGAGGAAATTTTCAAGGCACTCCACCACATTCTCAAGCTTTTACTTTCTACTTCCTGTTCCATGATATTTCCTGAGCCTCGGGTAGGGAATGATATATCAATTACTGAGCACTCACAATTATGCTGCACATTTTGATCACTTATGGGTCTCTACATTAACTAAAGCCAGTTGCAAAAAATAATCTCTGTTAAAGATATAGAACAACACAAATCCATGGTTATAAATACAAATATTTAGA
>NC_034599.1:87147036-87152882 GCF_900095145.1 Mus pahari
T
The DNA here is from genome assembly GCF_900095145.1 of Mus pahari. Lineage (NCBI taxonomy): Eukaryota > Metazoa > Chordata > Mammalia > Rodentia > Muridae > Mus > Mus pahari. The sequence goes on from NC_034599.1 coordinate 87,147,038, forward strand.
CTCTCTCTCTCTCTCTCACACACACACACACACAAAGGTGTCTTATCCCTTTAACTAACTTTGTTGATGTGGTTATTAATGATGTCATAAAGCTTTGATTCATACATCGCTTAGATTTCTGCCAGTAGGTTGCTGTACTGATGTGAATCATTCTTTCCAACACCATATAAAATACCGTTCTCACATCTGTGTTATCAAATCTTTCTGTTGTCTTCACACACCTCACCAGGAGGCAGGAACTTACAGAAATCACCTCTGGATTTCTGTATTGGTGTCATAGATTTCCCCAAGCACACAACTCTGCCAAATAGCAACTTGACAGTCGATTATCTCTTCATGGCATCAATGGTAAGTGTGTGTGGTAATGAGTTTGTTAATGAACTTGATTTTTATCAGTTCTCTATTTGTGTATTTGCCTCAAACATCATGTTTAATGCTATAAATACAGACTAGTTAGATTTTTCTTAGTGAAGCTTTCTGCTTCTGCTTTCAGAAAATGAAGAAAGTCAAGCAGACCCTTTGTTAGTGTTTGTAATTGACACTCTACTTCTCCCTGCATACAGTCTTTTATGGATCATGGTTTGAGCATGTACGTGGTTGGCTGTCCATGAGAGAATCAGACAACTTCTTGGTACTGTACTATGAAGACATGAAAAAGGTGAGATTACAGTCATCACTCAGTTAAGAATGAGAACCTATTATTGAGGAAGGTTACTGAGAACTGTGATTTGTTTGTTTTGACTTTTTAAAAAATTATCACCTGAAAGGAGTGAACTTTATTTACTTTGCTCCTGTTTTCTTTTCTTTTTAATGTCACAGTGTAAATTTTGGAATTGTATATTTTTATTCAACTAATAAAAATGTGTTTTAAAATATGCAACTCATTATTAGCATTTTTTACTTTATTATTCTAACTTTTTTATAATTATAAAATTTATTTTTTACACTCCATATTTTAAGCCCCCTTCCCATCCATCCTCCTATACTTCCAACATCCAGTACTTCCTCCCCACTGCATGTTTCCATGTGGATATCCCCACACCCCAGGCAACCTGACCTGTAAACACTCTGGGGCCTCCAGTCTCCTGAGAGTTAAGTGCATCATTTCTGAATGAACACAGGCCTGTAAGTACTCAGCTGTATGAGTGTTGGGGGTCTCATATCAGCTGGTGTAAGCTGCTTGCTTGGTGGCCCAGTGTTTGCAAGACCTCAGGTGTCCATATTAATTGAGACTGCTGGTACTCCTACAGGATTGCCCTGCTCCTTCCTCAGCTTCTTTCAGCCTTCCCTAATTCAACGACAGGGGACAGCTGCTTCTGTACATTGGTGGGTGCTAATATCTTCATTTTACTCTTTCAATTGCTTGTTGGGTCTTCTGGTCTCCCTTTTTGTAAGCATTCCATAGCCTCAATAATAGTGTCAGACCTTGGGACCTCCCCTTGAGCTGGACCCCACTTTAGTTCTGTTGCTGGACCTTCTTTTACTCAGTTTCCTCTCCATTTCCATCCCTGTAATTCTTTCAGACAGGAGCAATTATGAGTTAAAGTTATGACTGTGGGATGGGCCCACTCTCTCTCATTTGACGCTCTGTCTTAGCTGGAGGTAGACTCTATAAGTTCCCTCTCACTAATGTCTGGCATTATCATCTAAGGTTCTTCCCTTTGAGTCCTAAGAGTCTCTCAACTCCCAGGTCTCTGGTGCATTCTGGAAATCTATTTTCAGAGGATGCTTGTTTCCATTCTTTCGGCTGGCCATCAGAGTTTCAGTCTTTTCCCTTTACCACTACCAGATCAGGTTCCCCTCTCCACCTCATTCCCCGCATTACATTTTCCTCTGAGATCCCTCCTCTCTTCCCACCAGTGATTTCTTGCTTCTCCCTCCTAAGTGGGACTAAGGCATCTTCACTTGGACACTTCAGCTTGTTGAGCTTTTTGAGTTCTGTGAACTGTATCTTTGGTAGCTGTTCTCTCTCTCTCTCTCTCTCTCTCTCTCTCTCTCTCTCTCTCTCTCTCTGTGTGTGTGTGTGTGTGTGTGTGTGTTTGTGTGTGTGTAAAGCCAGAAGACAACCTTGGATTATTTTACTGAGAAGTTGACCACCTTGGTTTCTGCAGAACACTTTCTGGTCTGGGACTTTCCCATCATACTAGACTGGCTGAGCTATGAGCTTCAGGGATATGCCTGCATCTTTCTCTACATGGCTATGTTTATAAGCTCATGTCATTGAGCATTATTTTCTTACTTGGGTTCTGGTGAACAAACTTGTGCCTTCACTCAGTGTTTGTGGGAAGCACATTGCTAGCTGAGGCATCTCTCTAACACCCTCGCTCTTATTATTAACTCTTGCACTTCAAATAGGAAGCTACTTGAAGTAATAATGGGTGGTCATATTTTCTGTTCCAAATAACTAAGTTGCCTTAGTTAAACATGCATATGGGTGCAGAAAATGTTCACAGAGTTCAAGAACCATAGAGTATTTTCATTCTAATTAGACATATACAGGTAAAATTCTCTGTATTTGTAAATCATATTCATGTTCAAAATTAAACATGGAACGAGTGTAAACAGCATGATGCATTTGTCTTAGTCAGGGTTTCTATTCCTGCACAAACATCATGACCAAGAAGCAGTTTGGGGAGGAAAGGGTTTATTTGNTCTCTCTCTCTCTCTCTCTCTCTCTCTCTCTCTCTCTCTCTCTCTCTCTCGTCTCTCTTTGGTTACCATTCACTTATTAGTGAACATTAACATTTTTAAACTCATCAAAAAATTATAATAATTTTTAATAATTAAATGCCTCTTGAATTTGCATGGCATCTTTGGTAGTTAAAGTAATATGTACTCGATCACTTATTAAAATATATGTGGAACTTTAAGCATGATAGAAGTAGAAAAATCTATTCTAAAATCCTCTATGAAAGGAAATTGTGACAAGTTCCTGATTAGACAGAAACACTTCCCTCACAAAGAAAAAAATACACAGTGTAACTTTGTCTTCATAAATGAATTAGCTAGTGTTCCTTCTGTTTCTATGTCGTGGAATAATTTGAAGAGTACTTGTATTAGGTCTTTGAAATTCTGATAGAATTCTCCACTAAACCCATCTGGTCCTGTTTTTTTTTTTTTTTTTTTTTTTTTTTTTTTTTTTTTTTTTTTGGTTGGCAGAAAATTACTGAATACTTCTATTTCTTTAGGAGTTATGGAACTGTTTAGATGGTTTATCTGATCCTGTTATAACTTTGGGATCTGGTATCTCACTAGAAAATTGTGAATTTCATCTAGATTTTCCAGTTTTGTTGAGTATAAGCTTTTGTTGTATGATCTGATGATTTTTTAAATTTCCTCAATTTCTCTTGTTATGTCTCCCTTTTCATTTCTGATCTTCTTAATTTGGATACTGTCTCTTTGCCCTCTGATTAGTCTGACTACAGGTATATCTTAATCTTGTTGATTTTCTCAAAGAATCAGCTCCTGGTTTTGTTGATTCCTTGTATAGTTCTTTTTGTTTCTACTTGTTTGATTTCAGCCCTGAGTTTGATTATTTCCTGTTATCTACTCCTCTTGGTTGTATTTGTTTCTTTTTGTTCAAGAGATTCTGTGTATGCTGTCAAGCATCTAATGTAAGGTCTCTCCAGTTTCTTTTTGGAGACACTCAGAGTTAGGAGTTTTCTGCTTAGGACTGCTTTAATTGTGTCCCATAAGTTTAGGTATGATGTGTATTCATTCTTATAAAATTCTAAACAGTCTTTAATTTCTTTCTTTATTTCTTCCTTAACCAAGTTATCATTGAATAGATTATTGTTCAGCTTCTAGGTGTATGTATGCTTTCCTTTTCTTTCTTGATATTGAAGACCAGCCTTAGTCCATGGTGATCTGATAGGATACATGGGATTTTTTCAATCTTATATCTGTTGAGACCTGTTTTGTGACCAATTATATGGTCAGTTTTGGAGAAGATATCATGAGGTGCTGAGATGAAGGTATATTAGTTTGCTTTAGGATGAAATGTTCTATAAATACCTGTTAGATCCATTTAGTTCAAAACTTCTATTAGTTTCACTGTGTCTCTGTTTAGTTTCTGTTTTCATGGTCTGTCCATTCCTGAGAGTGGGGTGTTGAAGTCTCCCACTATCATTGTGTGCGATGCAATGTATGCTTTGGGCTTTGCAAAGTTCCTTTTTTGAATGTGGATGCCCTTCCATTTGGAGCTTAGATGTTCAGGATTGAGAGTTCATCTTGATAGATTTTTTTTCCTTTGACCAGTATGAAGGGTCCTTCCTTATCTTTTTTGACAACTTTTGTTTAACATTTGGTTTTACTCGATATTAGAATGGCTACTCCAGCTTTTTTTCTTGGGACAATTTGCTTGGAAATTTGTTTTCCAACCTTTTACTCTGAGGTAGTGTCTATCTGTGTAACTGAGGTGTGTTTTCTGTATGCAACAAAGTACTGGGTCCTGTTTGCATATTTAGTCTATTAGTCTGTGTCATTTGTTGGGGGATTAAGTCCATTGATGTTAAAAGATAATAAGGAAAAGTGATTGTTACTTCCTGTTCTTCTGTTGTTAAAGGTGAAATTATGTTTGTGAGGCTATCTTCTTTTTGGTTTGTTGAAAGATTACTTTTTGGCTTTTTCTAGGGTATAGTTTCCCTCCTTTTGTGTGTGTTTTCCATTTATTACCCTTTGTAGAGCTGGATTTACGGAAAGATTTGTGTAAATTTGNCCTTGTCATGGAATATCTTGTTTTATCCATCTNCAGTAATTGAGAATTTTGCNGAGTATAGTAGTCTGTGCTGAGATTTGTGTTCTCTTAGGGTCTGTATAAGAGCTACCCAGGATCTTCTAGCTTTTATATTTTCTGGTGAGAAATCTTGTGTAATTCCGATAGGCCTCCCTTTATATGTTACTTGAATTTTCCTTACTGCTTTTAATATTCTTTCATTGTTTAGTTCATCTGGTGTTTTGATTATTATGTAACAGGAGGAATTTCATTTCTGGTCCAGTCTATTTGGATTTCTATAGGCTTCCTGTATCTTCATGGGCATCTATTTATAGGACAGAATTTTAATTATGAAAAGGCTTCTATCATAAGATCAGGCTGTAGGCCAATCTGCCAAGCACTTTCTTAGTCACTGATTGAAGATGGAAGCCCAGCCCCTTGGGAAAGCTGCCCTCTTTTAGTTCTTTAAGAAAACAGGTTGCCTGAGTAAGTTAACCAAATCACAAAAGAACACACATGGCATGTCCTCACTGATATGTGCATATTAACCCAGAAATACTGAATACCAAGACACAATTCACAGACCATATGAAGCACAAGAAGAAGGACGTCCAGAGTGTGGATACTTCAGTCCTTCTTAGAAGGGGGATCAAAACACCCATGTGAAGTAATACATAGACAAAGTTTGGAGCAGAATCTAAAGGAAACCCGTCAAGTGACTGTCCCATCCAGTGACTGAATTCCTCCAATGGTGAACAATGTTGTGTAAGTGTAAGTCAAATTATGTGTGATAAAGCATAAACTGCCACATCGAAGTGAGACAAGTCAAACCAACAAAAAATAATAGAATCTTATTGAAAGCATGAGGATCAGAAACCCACTCATTCACTCCCTCAGGAATCTCTGGAAAACACTAAATTTTAGGTAATGTTATAGACACAGTGAATACGGGAAAGAACCACCCAAGCTCTGTTCATGCTGATTCAGTCTCTAAGAGTTCATATCTCTGGGTGCACTCAACTTTCTCTTTCTTTTATAATCCTACAGCTTCTTCTTCTTCTTCTTCTTCTTCTTCTTCTTCTTCTTCTTCTTCTTCTTCTTCTTCTTCTTCTTCTTCTTCTTCTTCTTCTT
>NC_034599.1:87153332-87156219 GCF_900095145.1 Mus pahari
CCAGCATTTTTTTCTTTATCCTTTTTAAGAGCATTATTTGGTCTCAGGTCCTTGGTCACCAAAATAGTTTAGCATATGAGCTCCATCTCATGCAATAGGACTCAAGTCAAATCATGTATTTGTTTCTTATACCCATAAAGTTTGAGCCACCAGTTACTGAGCTTGACTCAAAAGTAGTACCCCACTATAGATAGCATTGTGTGTATACTTCTGTCTAGCATTGTGTGTATATTTCTCCTAGTGGAGCATGCAGAGTGTCTTTCTATACTAAAGACACTAGGATGTGAGAGTAGAGGTTCTCTGTAGGGACAAGCTTGACATTTTCACATTCAGTAATTCGTTTAGCTGTAGTCTAGAAATATAGGGCTTACTGTCAATCTATAGAGAGCAATTTATACTCTTCGCAAAAGTCAGTTTTGTTTTGTTTTGTTTTTTTAACGAATTCCCATGGGGTCCATTTGGTTAACAACTCAATTAATTGTAGCTCAAACCTAATAATGGAATTTTTCATTCTTTTTTCTTCCTGTCATGAGATGGGCATTATTTTGGAATTTCACTTCGATTACCTTCACATGTGCATAGATTTTAGAAAGTTTCCACTGTACCAGGTTTCAATACTTGTCAAATACCTCTTAATTTTAACTGTCTCTCCCTTTACTCCCTTCCACATCCCCCTCTCCCTTCCCCTTTCCCACTTGATCCCCCCATCCTATCCCTTGCACATCCTTTCATAATTAATTCTGTACATTTAATGTTTTGATTATTATATGCTCAGCAGACTCTCTTATCTTGTATGATCAACTTGGTGTTCTGTATGCTTCATAGACTTTGATAAGCATCTCTTTCTTCACAGTATTTTTTCTATGATTTTCTTGAAAATATTTTCTATGCCTTTATCATGGGTTTCCTTTTCTTCTTCTATTCCTATTATTCTCAGATCTGTTCTTTTCATAGTAGTGACCTAGATTTTCTGGATATTATGTGCCAGGAGTATTTTATATTTAATAATTTCTTTAATATATTTATTTCTACTATCATATCTTCAATAACTGAAGGTCTCTGTATATTGAACTTGTTAGTGAAACTTGCCACTAAGACACATGCTTGAGTTTCCAAAATTTTCAATTTGACATTTCCTTCAATTTGGATTTTTTGAATTGATTCTATTTCTACTCTGGTATAAATCAGTTTATTTCAATAGTTTCCACGATTTCTTTTTTGTTTCATAAATTTCTTCAAAGTATATATTCATTTCCTTTTAAAAGACCACTATCATATTCATACAAGCTGTTTAAAGGATTTTTTTTCTTCTGTGTCAGCTATGATAAAATATTCAGGACCTGGTGTGTTATGATTGCTGGAGCCGAGTGGAGATATACTGTCCTGGTTGTTATTGATTGTGTTCTTACACTGGCATTTAGGCATATTAGATGAGGAAGATAATAATTCTAGGTGCTGATATCTGGTCTTGTCATTATTGTATGGGAGTTTGTTATCTGTCTTCTGTCTCACTTTGGTTATTATGAGAATGAGGTGCTCCTATGTAGCCTGTAGGAACTACATTGGGCTACCAGGTAAGATGAGTTTATGGGTTGTGAGACCTGAGAGTTAGGAATGGGATGGGTTGGACACAGCAGAGGGACTTCTAAAGAGGGAGGAAAGCAGAGTGTTACACTAGGATCTCCTTAGACAATGTCCAGGAATGGGAGCATATATTGAGAAGAGACCACAGCAGGAGGTTTGGTAAACAGGTGAGGGTGAGACTTAGGGATTGAATTTGAAGAATAGAGGGAGAGATGAAGATCTGATGGTGTAACATAATTGCTTCCTTTGTCAAACTGTGCTGTGGCATCCTTGGGTGTGAATTCTGGACTTGGGGCAAAGCAATTCACCCTCCAAAGTTTGATGTTCTGCTGCAAAGATAAGTATGAGACTGGGTGATTGAACTTTGAAACACGTAGGGAAAAGTGAAGATATATCTGCTAATAGCCTACCTGTTTCCCTGGCCAGAGTGATTTGTGAGTTCCCAGGCAGTGATGAATTTGGATAATGCAATGATTTGAGGGAGCAATTTAAGAAGGTAGAGATCTTTTGATCCACTAAGAAGGGAAACACTACCACAGATTTTCTACTGCATAGCTAAGGATAAGAATTGGAGGCCAGGCGTGTTGGCACATGCCTTTAATGCCAGCACTTGGGAGGCAGAGGCAGGCGAATTTCTTACTTTGAGGCCAGCCTTGTCTACAGAGTGAGTTCAAAGACATCCAGGGCCACACAGAGAAACTCTGTCTCGAAAAAAGCCAACAAACAAACAAACAAACAAACAAATGTGATAATTGGGCACGAGATTTAGAAAAGCAGAGAGAAATTTGAAGAACTGCTGTCAGCCTACCTGCTTCTATGAAGTGATGTAGAAAAATTCTTATTAATAAAAAGTAAAAGTGCAACCAGTCAAGAACTGAAAGGTGGGATTATTCAAAAATAATTTTGTCCTCGTAGTGTTATCTCTCAGGAAGCAGGAAGAAGGAACCTGTGTTGGGGAAGTGTATGGGTGGCCTGGGAGGGAGAGGTGAACCTGATCCAATTTTGGGTGAAGGAAAAGGACTGAAACACTGATGGCCAGCAGAAAGAATGGAAACAGGCATCCTCTGAAAATAGGAGGTTGGGGGAACCCGCCAGAATGCACCAGAGACCTGGAAACTTAAAGACTCTCAGGACTCAAAGGGAGAGACCTTAGATGAAATGCCATGCATTAGGGAGAAGGATGTTATAGACCCTACCTCCACCTCCAGCAGGAAGACAGGGCATCAAATGAGAGAGAGAGGGCCCATCCCACAGTCATAACTCAGACCTATAATTGTTCCTTCTGAAAGAATTACAGGGATGG
>NC_034599.1:87158424-87170296 GCF_900095145.1 Mus pahari
TGTGCCAATGAAGCTCTGAGAAGTTGTTGGGAATGTACTGAAAGTCACCGCTCATCATTGATAGCTTCTCACAGACATTACAGGGAATGTTTTTATGGAGAAGATGTGGGCTTCCGACACTCTGCAAAGTTGATTGATTCTGGGAGATGAACTTGGAATTGGAGATGATAATGTCCAATAACTTCAATGAAAAAATGGGAAAGTAGTCAGTGTTCTATGAAGCTTTGCAAAGTTTCCTATATCTTAATCCTCATCTCTAAAATATAAAAAAAGTGTAATGCAGTAGACCAAAGATATATCTAAGACAATAACCATAGAACCACAAAAATTACATTACCAGCTGGAAAAGATGTTGAACAGGTCAAGATTGCTGCCCAGTGTAAGCCAAGATTATACTCTAATAGGACTAAGAAAATTCTCTAGTGTTAATTTCTGATGTCATTTGCCAAACTATGTTTAGATTATTTTAGGTTCATGAGCCCTCTCTTCTTTGGAATTATCTCTCCTGGAAGGGGAATTTCAATCCTCTTTATTTCTGTACCAACTTCTCACTATGCTGGGAGCAGATTTTGTGTGTGTGTGTGTGTGTGTGTGTGTGTGTGTGTGTGTGTGTGTGTGTGTGTGGTTTCATAGCTGTAAGGTTCTGGAATGATTTTCCCATAACGAATTTGACCTTTGGCTTCACCCAGACCTGATTAAATAATGTTAGGTGAGATGGAGCTTAGAGTAGAAGAAAGAAGGTGTCAGTCATAAGATATTTAACAATGAATAAAAACATGGGTATAAATGAAGTAAAAAGTTATGATTTTAATTTTTTTATCTATAATTCAAATGTTTCAGCCTTTACGTTCAATTGACGGCTTCGGAGTGTGAGATTTGGATACTAACAATATAAAGATATCAGGAGTTTGGTAGAAAAAAAATGAAGTCAAAGTAGTTAACAGATTGTATTTAATCCAGTACTCTTAATATTCAAATAATAGGAAATTTTGACTGTGATTTAAACATAAAGATATGTCACCACTCACTAAAAGAAATGGAAATCTATACACTAAAATCAAGGCATGTTAAAGAATGTTTTTACCAGCTGCCCTCAAACTCCTGCACTCTAGTCTCGGTGGAGACATATTTCTCTGCACTAGAAATGAAGGACTCACCTAAGCAAAGTGGTCTGTTCCTAGATTTCCTATAATGAATGAGAATTTGGCAGAGTTAAAATAATATAAGAAAATAAAAGCTTGTTATTATATAACTGAAAGAATGAAGTACCTCTGGTAATAGCAGAGGGATAATGAAACTGACAAGCAAAAGCATTAGCAGAGACAAATCATTGCAGATAGAGTAGAATTTAAGACAAATTTCAGGAAGACAATTGTTGTTCCTGATTTTCCAGGAAGAGTCTTTTAAGATGAGACCACAGTTGGGTTTAATCTCTTCCAAATACAAATCCTATTTGTCATGAAGCACAGATGATATCAGGTATACATACATACATACATACATACATACATACATAAATTATAATATAGTTCTGCCAAAATACTTGATAAGGCTTCATTAGTCTTTTGAAATTTAATTATCTTAGTGATTATATGTAGCGTTTTTTTTTTTTATTTGAAGATAGATTTTGTTTTGGGGGACTATTTTTTTATACTGGTATGACACCAATAGTCAGTAAGCCATGTAATTCTGGAAACCAGGTCACACTGACGGGGGACACCTAATACATTACCCACCTGCTTCACTAATTCATTATAGAGAATGATGAAATGAATATGTCTCGAAATAATTTTGAAAGGAAATGCATAAAAAGATAATATTTTTCTTCTCAATTCCTCTATCAGATTGGTCCCATTTTTGAATCATCAAAGTATGAGTAAATCAAGGATAACGCTAAATAAATTTCATTATTTACCATTAGATAACCTAATTTCCTAGATCATAAAGCATTAAAATCTATATTAAGTCTTACACTTGCTTTAACCACGAGGAATTCACTAGATCTATTTTCCCATATCCTTTAATTGTTCTTATCTCAAGACACAAGAAAATATCTTTTATTGCCTCTTGAGAGCTACTTTGTCAGCTTTATCCCAGAGATTAATCATTCAAGTTGGTGAGATGTATCTGGTTTTAATCTCCAAGCAATGATTTTCCATGTGCAATTGTAGTCATTGTAATTCAATATTTAGACTCCACAGGAAATGCAGACTAGAGCGATATTCTGCCACTGTTTGGTTGACAAGACTTTCTAAAGCCAATGCCACAATCAAGACATGTATAGGAAATATATTTTGGCAAACCTCAAAATTCCCAGCCCTCATTATTTCACAGTATATGTTTAATGCACACAGCAGTTGGGTCATTTATCATTTTCATTGGTATCTTCAGAAGATATTAATCGGAGTCAAAAAGGGAAGATGAGCCAAGGACAAAGGCAGAAGCCTGCCATCTTCAGGCCAAAAGAAAACCCTACAAAAGTTTGGGCAAGACTCTGATGTGAGATCTGCAGCTTCCAGAACTGAGGAAGTCTTTTTCACCAAGTGTTAAGCCACTGCATGTAAGGGTCATCCTGCCATTTGACACACAAAAGTTTGGGGAGATTTTTAGAAACAACGAATGAAAGTAAAAGTACATCAATAAGGTGCACAGAATTTGCACATAGGTGAACTTACAATTCCATGTGTGTACCTCCAAAGATGTTGTTTTCTTAGATGGACTGATTTATTCCATTGGGAATCCATGTTGAATTTGTTGACATGCTTGTAGTCCAGCATCTATCTGATTTGTCTTATCAGGATCCAGGCATGCTGTCAAAAACAATAAGAAAACATGTTCTAATAAAGTAAAGAAACAATCTGAGAGTAGCAATGGATATTAATAGGTACCCATCTCATTAGATGACACTTTTATATTCATATCAATTAATAGTATATTATTTTAATATGCGGTATCAGGGATTTACATTTTATGAATTATTTATATTTTCTTTAATATAGGCCTCTGAGAAATTAAAATTAACTTATGTGATGATACAGAAAGTAATGTGATAAAGAAAAGAATGGCTTCTATTGTCCTTCTTTTTGTATTCAAATACACATCCATCACTATCATACTGGGTAACATCTCGAAGTCTAATTTTTCATCATCAGCAAAATAGGAGCAGTGCCTATACCTTTCTCAGCTATTCATGAATTTATTTCAAAACTGCACACTGAGTACGGCCTATATGTCTGGCACTCTTTCGAAAATGAACCATTTAGTAATTTCAGAAACACTTTCTTTTCAAATATATTAGATACATAAATACATATTCTCTGTGTATATTCAAAGCATAAATGCATGGTACACAAAACAGTGTCACAGCTAGGAAATAAAGCAAGGATGGGGCCTACTGAGTTGTAAATGGAGGAAAGATAGAAAGAGAAGGTTACAGTGTCATTAACAAGGAGACAAAGAGGAAGATGTAATTATATGAAAATATTAGCCCTCTAGGGTGAAGCACAGCACAGCACAGCATGAGCAATTGATTAATCTTTAAGGCTCAGACTAAAGACATTCTGCAATGGAGTGGTGAAAACCAATATATGATCAGAAGATACAGTGCTACATAGGAAAGGGGCTGAAATTATACAGATCTTCGTGCATCACATAACACCATGGCTGAGTGAAACAGAGTCCTGCAATACCCTNAGCTGGGANGGANTGGNTCCTCTGTATTTGNTGAGAAAATCGAGACAGCTGAAATGCTGCTCATAACTGTGTGTATCTACAGCACTCATGTGAACACCCACACACATAAATATAAACTATTGTAAGATATTATTTAAAAGTTGCTTTAAAATTATTTACTTCTATGAGTAAATACTAAAATGTAGACAGAACAATTGAAGTCTGTTTGGATCATTGAGATGATAAACACTATTGAGTAGGATAGCATCATAGGAACAGGTTTAATGGGAAGCAGGAATAATCTGTGTATATATAAAAAGATCAAGCCAGTGTTGCTGCTGTTGATTGCTTAGTTTATAGGTTGGGAAAGGAAAAGGTAGGATATAATTTAGACAGAGGGAGAAGTTTGTGTATATGATTTCAGGACTTAAGAAGTTTTCTACAGAAAATGGTAGTTTGATTTATTAATGCCATGGACTGGGCTCAGTAGGCCCCCTCAATCTGTGGGAATCAAGGTTCCAGCAGGTGGGCACGGAGTCAGCGAGTATTGACAGCCAAATGCAGACATGAGAGAGTATGCTGAATCTCAATGTATTGTCACAAATCAAACACCAGTCTTATAATACAGAAAACAAAGGAGTAGGGTGTCACAGCAGGCAAAGTACATTGACGTATCTGACACTAAACAGAGAAGTGACTTCAAAAGGCTTACAGGAACCAGGTAGTGTTTACAGTAAAGATAAAACTGCTCTGCCTAGAGCTAATGACAGGTAAGGATTTTATACCGGAGTCACAATTTGTAGTACTGTTTTGAGCCTTGTGAAAGATAGTACCAGGAGGTTCTGCTCTAGTAGACGTTCTCATGAATAATGCAAATACCACAACCCTTCTATTTCCTAGGCCTTGGTAAATTCTTGCATATGAGTGTAACATGACTGTTCTTTTAAGAATGTGTAGGGAATCCCCATTTGTCAGAAGAATTCACCAACTTGCTTCTAATATGTAATGTACTCTGCTATACATGGCTGTATGAAGATTCTAAGTATACTTTGCTAAGCTTGCCCTGAGACTTCTAACTCTTATACAGAAAAATAATGTAAGAAACCATGCAAGATCCTCCACAATATTGCAGAGACAAACCTGGGGCATTCTAGCTATGGGAATATCAAGGTTACAGGAGGCAGTTTCCTTGAAACTCTGCCTCAGGACTGCTTCTAGATTTCTAAACCTATAATGTGAGTCACTACTAGAGTAGATGTAGCATATTAACTATATGATCTTTAACAAAAAGATGGTAAAAGCATATGATGGGAAGAGCTAGTGCAGTGTTATGACCATTATTAATCCACGTATGTATCTTCTTCACATTTTACAGGCATAACTGGGGACTGGAAGAATCACTTCACAGTAGCCCAAGCTGAAGCCTTCGATAAAGTTTTCCAGGAGAAAATGGCTGGATTCCCCCCAGGGATGTTCCCATGGGAATAAGTTTTCAAATTTTAAATATTATATGAACACTGATGTTTATGTTCTATATCTGAATACCTGAATGTGCTCAAAGAATAAATCCTATTGTGGAATTGTGAGGTTGATTTTTTCAAAAGCTAGTGTTACTAATACTAGTAGTAGCTACAGTAGTGGTTGTGGTTATGGTGGTGGTGGTGGTTGTGGTGGTGGTGGTGGTGTGTATACCTTTCTGTTTGTAGTACCTTCAGAGTCCAGAAGAGTGCATTGATTCTGAGGGACCTGCAGTTGCATGTAGTTATAAACTTCCTTCTTTGGGTCTTAAGAACTAATCTCAAGTCCTCTACATAAGCAATACAGTACTACTAATATCTCTCCATATTTGAGACTCATCTCTTCAGCCTAGAATCATGGAGTCTTGGGTCATCAAATATTTGCTATATTTATTATTGTTTTGTTGTATATTATCAGCAAATTCCAATTCACTTCACAGAACTCCAACTTACAAACATTTTATTTTCATTTAAATAAGTCATTTATTTGGAGACTTTTTGACTGAGATTGAACATGACAAAAGTGTCTAAGTGTGATGCTATGGAAATTATACAAGTATTACTCATTATTTGTGTATTTATCATACCTCGCATGAATACCAGCTTAACTACTTATAAGAAACCCTATCTGTCTATCTGTCTATCTATCTATCTATCTATCTATCTATCTATCTATCTATCTATCTATCTATATGTTGGGAACAAAATGAAGGTGGACCTAGGGTGGGGGGAGGAGTGGGGGAGGAAAAGAGGCCTAACGTCCAGCCAGAGTTCCCCTGTGATCTGGGCAGACAGACAAAGGTGTTGGGGTGCTGCCAGGTGCTTTCCACTCAGCTCTGGGTGGGCATTGCCTCTGACCCATTCATCCACCGGTTGAGAAGGGGCAGCCCCCGACCTGGGGACCACCCCAGCGCTACTTTGCTAAAGCTACCATGGTTGCTGGAGAGAGAAAATAGGGGAAGAAGATCCCAACACTGACCAGAGTATGCAGTGGGCCTAGAAGGAGCAGAGCAGAGATTCTATGGTTTAAGAGCATTATTATAGAAATGCAGGGAGAAAGAGAGAAAGGAGAGAGAGAGAGAGAGAGAAGAGAGAGAGAGAGAGAGAGAGAGGAGTAGAAGACAAAGAGAATGGAGAGAGGAGAGAAAACAAAGAGAAAGGGAAGAGGAGAGAGAAGAGAGAGATGTGAGAGGTAAAGGAACAAAGGAGTAGGATGGTAAGACTGAGTGGTGGGGCTGAAAACCCCTTTTAATGGTCTTAACTGTTGCTAGGTAGCTGGGGAGGAGTTTAGCCTGAAGATCAGAAGCTTATGGCATGGCTTATGTGACTACTGACCATGCTTCTCTTGTGGGGGCTGTGGGAGGTGGTAACTTAGGCAGGGGCTGGAGTTCCAGGAGCATGAGGGAATGCCTACTGTGTCATGTAGGTGAATTATGATCATCGGGGTTCAGACCTCAGTTCCACTGGAGAACAGCCTGCTTACTTATTCTCTTTGCATCCTACTTGCAGCCACCTCCCTACTCTCCTCTCAGCTGCACACTTACAACTGCCTCCCTCNATCCCCTTTCCTCTTCTCAAGGAAAGGGGTCCCCTTGCATCCACTGACACAGGGACAAACCCATCCTNNTGCATCAAATCACATCAGGACTAAGTACATCATCTCCCACTGAGGCCAGACAAGGCGGCCCAACTGTGGGTAAGGGATGCAAAAGGAGGCAACAGAGTCCATGTCAGAGACAGCNCCTGCTTCAGTTAGTCTTCATGAGACAAACATGAAGACTGAGATGCATATTTGTCACATATGTACAGGCAGCCTAGGTCCAATCAGTGCATACTCTTTTGTTGGTGGTTTAGTCTCTGGGAGCCCCCATAGACCCAGGTTAGTTGGCTCTGAAGGTTTTCTTCTGATGATCTTGACCCTTCCAGATCCTTCAATCTTAGCCACAATTCTTCCATAAGACTCCCTGAACTCAGAAGTAGAGGTTGAGATCAGGGAAGGTGATACTTCCCAGAAGTTCTTTTCTTGTACAAGATTTTTTAGCTATCCTGGCTTTTTTTAACCACATAAAATGAAGAATTATTCTTTCAAGGTGGGTAAAGAATTATATGGGATTTTTTATAGAAATCACAGTGAATCTATAGATTGCTTTTGGTAAAATGGCCATTTTAACTATGTTAATCATACTTGTACATGAGCATGGAAGATGATGCCATCTTCTGATTTCTTCTTCAATTTCTTTTCAGACACATGAAGGTCTTGTCACACAAATCTTTCACTTGCTTGGTTGGAGTCATACGAAGATATTTTATATTATTTGTGGCTATTCTGAAGGGTTTTTTCCTAATTTTTTTCTCAGCCCACTCATCTTTTGTATAAAGGAAGATTACTAATTTTTGAGTTAATTTTGTATACAGCTACTTGACTGAAGATGTTTAGCAGCTGTAAGAGTTCTTTGACAGAATTTTAGTGGTCACTTACATATGCTATCACATTATCTGCACATAATGATATTTTGACTTCTTCCTTTCCAGTTTGCATCTCCTTGATCTTCTTTTGTTGACTTATTGCTCTATCTAGAACTTCAAGTACTATATTTAATAGCTATGGTGAGATTGGATAGCCTTATATTGTATCTGATTTTAGTGGAATTGTATTGGGTTTCTCTCCATTTAATTTGATGTTGGCTATTGGCCTGATATATATTAATTTCATTGTGTTTAAGTATGTGCCATGTATCCCTGATAACTCCAAGACTTTTAAAATAAAGAAGGAATGTTGGATTTTGTCAAAGTTTTTTTTCAAAATCTGATGAGTTGATTCCGTGTTTTTTTTTTTTTTTCATTCTTTTTGTTTATATGGTGGAGAATAATGGTGAATTTTTGTATGTTGAACATACCTGCATTCCTGGGATAAAGCCTATTTGATCACTGTGGGTTATGATTTTTATGTGGTCTTGGATTGGGTTTGCAAGTATTTTGTTGAGTATTATTGCATCAATGTTTATAAGGGAAATTTATCTGTATTTCTTTTTCTTGCTTGAGTCTTTGTGTTGTTTAGAAATCAGGGTGACTGTTGACTTATAAAATGAATTTAGAAATGTTCCTCTGATTCTAATTTGTCAAATAATTTGAAAAGGTATCAGTATTACCTCTTCTTTGAAAGTCTAGTAGAATTCTGTGCTAAAACTATCTATCCCGAGGCTTTTTTGTCTGTCCGTTTGTATGTTTGTTTGTTTTTCTTGACATGAAAGAGCTTTATGACTGCTTTTGTTTCTTTAGGGGTTATAATTCTATTTAAATTGTTTACCTGATATTGACTTAAGTTTGTTAAGTGAAATCTATCAGGAAAATCACTGATTTTACTTCTATATTCCAATTTTATGAAGTACAGGCATTTGAAGTAAAACTGTATGATTCTTTGTATTTCTTAGGTGTCTGTTGTTATGTTCCCCCTTTCATTCCTCATTTTGTTAATTTGGCAATTCTTTCTGTCTTTAGTAATTTAACTGAGGTCTGGTCTATTTTATTGATTTTCTCCAAAAAGAATCAATTATGTGCTTCGTTGTGCCTTTGTATTGTACTCTTTGCTTCTAATTTATTGATCTTAGACTTGAGGTTGATTATTTCCTCTGATCTACTCCTCTTGAGTATGTTTGCTTCTTTATGTTCTAGAGCTTTCAGGTGTAATGTAAAATAACTAGCATGAGAACTCATCAATGACTTTATGAAGGCATTTAGTACTATGAATTTTCCTCCTAGGACTGCTTTCATTGTGTATCATAAGTTTTGGTATGTTGTGTTTTCATTTTTATTGAATTCGAGAAAGTCTTTAATTTCTTCTTTATTTCATCCATGACCCAGTAGCCATTCAGTAGAGAGTTGTTCAGTCTCCTTGAGTTTGCAGGCTTTCTACTATTTCTGTTGTTCTTGTTGAAGCCCAGCCTTAATCCATAGTGATCTGATAAGATACAGGAGGTTAATTCGATTTTCCTGTATCTTTTGAAATTTACTTTGGAACTGAGTACATGGTCAATTTTTAAGAAAGTTCTCTGATAGGATGAGAAGACATTATATTCTTTCAGGTTTGGGTAAAATATTCTGTAGGTATCTGTTAGGTTCATTTGATTTATAACATGTTTGTATCATTATTTCTCTGTTTAGTTTCTGTATAGATAACATATCCATTGGTAGGAGTGAGGTGATAGTCTTGCTCTATTAATATGTGGAATCTGATATGTGATTTAAGTGTTAATAATGATTCTTTTATAAATGTGAGACCCTTGAATTTGGGGAATGGTTGTTCAGTATTGAGATATCATCTTGATGGATGTTTTTCTTTAATGAGTATGAAAAGTCCTTCCCAATTTCTGAATTCATTTTTGTTGGGAGTCTGTTTCATTTGATAGTAGAATGGCTGCTCCAGCTTGGTACTTGGGTATATTTGCTTGAGAAATCTTTTCCCAGCCCTTTACTCTGAGGTAATATCTATCTCTATTGCTGATGTGTATTTCTTGTGTAGAGCTGTATGATGGTTCCTGTTTTCACATACATTCTGTTAGCCTGTGACTTTGTATTTGGGAGCTGAATACATTGATATTGAAAGATATTAATTACCAATGGTTGTTTATTCATATTGCAGTAAATTTTCAACCCCAATAAGCCCATGTAGAAAACACACACCTCAATTGTTATGTTTATAAACTATACACTTAGATTGGGCAGATCTATCACTATATATTTATATATATATATAAATATATATGATATTTATATTTATATATATTATATAAATTTATATAATATATAAATATATAAAATACTTTTATTTATATATATTATATAAATTTATATATAATATATAACTATATAAAAATTTACTATAAATTTATTCTCCAGCTATCAGATCCCTTGCTACTTGCCATGGCTTCTCCAAGCCATGTGGTTCTGTTCCAACTTCCTTCTACCTCTTCTTTCTCTGTCCTTCTTCTCTATCATGCCCTACTCTTCTTCCACTCTCTAAAACCTCCAGCCCCACCTTTCCCTTCTACTGCCCAATCACAGGCTTCACCATTTATTTGACCAGTTAGAATGGGGAGAAGGTTCACAAAAAATCACCTGAGTATGTGATCTACTATTAATTAAGGTAGCCCCTCTTGTGGATGCAGAATTAACATCAGAATACAAACAGCACCAGGGCCACCTATGGGGCAATGGCCTATGCACAGACCGCCTGGTCTCCAGTTGGGCTGAGTTCTTGAACGTAGTGCGACCCAATGGGTGGTAATTTCCACCTACATGAGACAGAAGGCTTTCGATCATATCTCCTGGACCCCCGGCTCCTGTCAAAGTTACTGCCCCCACAACCACCACAATAGAAGCCTGTGGCTAGTAGTCATGTAGAGAATGCCCAAGCTTCTGTCATTCTGGCTAGACTCTTCCCCAAAGTTACCTAGCAACAGCAAGATAGCAAGACCACTATAAGATGAGCTGCTTGGCCCCTCCTTGCTCTATTAAAAAGCTTTTATCTCTCTTACTCTCTAGCCTTCTCCCTCTCTCTTATTCCTTCTAGCCTCATGGCCATAGCTGGTCTCTACCTCATTCTACCTTATTTCTTTCCCCCTGCCTTTCTACAACAAAGCTCTAAAACCATAGACTGTCTCTGACCATCAAGGCCCATCATGCTTGAATGATGGGATAAGCTTTCTCCTAACAAGCCACGTTTAACCTCCTGACAGAAGGACTTCCTATGCTGCAACCTTGGACCAGAATAAGGACTCTTGCCTGTGTGGGGACCACCCAACACCTTCCTCTCCCCCTCCACTCTTCCCTTATCTCTGGGGATGAGTGCCACCCTGGGGACCCTATTCTGTTCTCAGATCCTCTGCTGTATCCAGCATGTAATGCTGGACGCTGTGAACCTGGTACCTGGGGCTGCCCCTTGTCCACTACCCGCCATATAGGGTCAGTGGACTAACACAGCCAGATGCCCTCTTGGGGGCACAAGGAAAGTGTCCAGAAGTCCTCCCGCATCCACCCACCCAGAGCACCAGAATTCTGGTGGGACACGGGAACTCTCCTACTCACCTGTTTCCACACACCAACAACCCCACAGCTATCCACAATATTTCCCCGATTTTGTCCCAAAATAGGCTCTTTACTCTCAGATATAAATTGATCACAACCATTACAATTATGTAAATTATAAAGTATAAGATACACTCAGACCATCATATTTGTTAATTTAGATAAAACACTCTACCATCTATCCTAACTTAAAGTGCTTACCATATTATACCTGAATTATGTTTTGGTTTTAGCTTGGATTACCATCTGAAAACTATCCTCTCAATATCATCTCTTTTGATGTGAAACAAATTGAGTTGACTATGGTACTATAACTAGTCTACAACCCTGCCAGAATATGAGAACAACATAAACACTACCTGAAATAACTAATGTGTAGAGACAGCTGACTACCTGGACAGCCCTTCATTCCTTAAAATGTTGCAATATCAGTCTTCTTTGTGCTGGCCCTGGATCATCTGACAGACCTAGGTAAAGCAGAATTATGAAACATTTCTACTCTTTTTTGTCAGAGCTATCAGTTGATTATTTTGCACAATTTTTTGTCTATGGATGAATTAAGGCAATTCTTGCCCAGTAGGTATCTTGCCAGAACTGGA
>NC_034599.1:87170307-87203833 GCF_900095145.1 Mus pahari
ACTTGATCACTAATTGAGAAAATACCTTACAGCTGGATCTCATGTAGGCATTTCCTCAACTAAAGCTCATTTATCTGTGATAACTCCAGCTGTGTCAAGTTGACACAAAATTAGCCAGTACAGCATTATAGACATATAGGCAGAAAGAAGTAGAAGTGGGCATTGGACAACTGATAGGAACAGGAAGTACTTGTTCCATGATGGTTTTCAATGCTAGTTTTATAACTACTCTATGAACAGAAATTGTACTAAAAAAATCTCAGCAAAGAATGGCTAGTGTTGGCTAACACATACAGAGAAAATTAAGTAACCACAAAAAAGCAAAGTTAAAACAAGACAAAATGTGTGTGTGTGTGTGTGTGTGTGTGTGTGTGTGTGTGTTTGCAAACCAATAACAGTAGTAACTCACCAAGCAGGTATGTAGATGTGAGCAAGCTATATTTAGAGATTAACCAGGACTCTTCTATAGGATCCAAATTTGAGGGACAAAGTTAGATGCTTACATTAAATAACTGTCATTACTCTTGCAACTCACTTTAAGGAATGCAGACTTTTTTTTATTAGAGTACCATGAATATGAAACTGGGTAACCCTTAAAATGAAGTGCTTATGTTTACACTGAACAAAAGGAGGAAAGGAACTCAAAACAGGAGGCTAGACATCAGAGCAGAAAGAGTAGAAATAGAGGAACAAACATAAAAAGGAAGTTCAAAGCATAGATTTTGAGTGGAATTAATGGCAATTCATATCATTGCAGAATGGTAATTTTTAACTGAGAAGATTGAACACATCAGAGGGCATAGCTCTTCAGGGGATTAACAGAAGAATCTAGTTTTTATTAATGATGTAAGTAAGAGTAAAGAAACTAGATTCTAACTTAGACGTCACTGACACTGAGTGATGGATACCGGTATCCTCTTATATTCATTGCCAAGGACAAAGGTCACACATGAACAAATGAGATGTAGACATCATGCAGGGAATTCTGAGGATCGACGTTCAGCAGCCTCTTCTGGAGTAGAGGCAGGAACAGCTTCACTCCTTCTCCAGAGCTCAGCAGTGTTTAGGCTTAGACAGGAGTCAGTTCAGGTTTAATTTTTGCATCAGAAAGATTTGAAAAGACATAATCTGAACTCTTAACACCTCATATATAAGAAAATCAGGTGAAATATGCTTCAACAGATACTTTGTTCAGAGCAGCTAGTGTTAGTTTTAAGTGAGGATATCCATCATATAATACCCACATAGGCATGAAATGTGTTTGGCCGTACTGATCCCCACTATTACCTTTCTTAAGCCCAAACCTTTCCTCCTGGTATGTCTTTCCTTCTTGTTTTTACATCTGAGATGAAGACACAGTGTGTGTCTTTGTGAATTTGACTTGTCTCACATAATTTGTTAGTCTAAACACCCTTTCATTTTTCTGTAAGAACATAATTTTCTTTTGTTTGCCAGAGGAAAACTATTTCACACATAAATACCACATTTATTCAATCTATTCATTCATTGCTGGATACCTATAAATCAATTACTTTGAATTAGAAAGAATATAAAGACACATTAATGAAGTGTTGTTCCTGTTGTTACTGATGTTTTTGACTATTGCTATTTTCTGGAAAGGAGAGGGCAGGATCCATTTGGCAGCCAGGGCTACTTGTGGACAAAAATGAAATAAGGAGAAGACTATTGTTTCTAGGAACTCTATTTTGTTCATTTCTACAAATGCCTGCTATTTCAGAATGTGATTGTGTATTATATTTTTATTAATCATTTTATTCATGTACCTTTCCAATAAAATCTGCTTTCCCAGTTTCCCCCAACAAACCCTCCATCCAATGTCACCTCCCCTTTGTCTCTATTAGTGTTCTCCTCCACCCACAAATCCACTCCAGTCTCACCCCTCTAGCATCCCCTTATGCTAGGGCATCAACCCTCCACAGGACCAAGGGCCTTGCCTTCCATTGATGCCAGATAAGGCCATTCTCTGCTATATATGTATCTGGAGCCATGGATTACTCCATGTATACTCTTTGGTTGGTGGTCTCTGAGAGCTCTAGGTGGTCTGGTTAGTTGATATTATTCTTATTATGGGGTTGCAATCCCCTTTATCTCCTTCAGTCCTGCCCTTAGCTCTTCCATTGGGGTCCTAGGGCTCAGTCTGAGAGTTGGCTGTGAGTATTTGCATCAGTATTAGTCAGGTGCTGTCAGAACCTCTCAAGGAATAGCCAGGCTCCTGTCAGCAAGCACTTCTTGGCATCAACAATATTGTGGGGTTTTGGTATCTGCAGATGGGATGAATCCCTATGTGGGGTGGTCTCTGGATAGACTTTCCTTTAGGCTCTGTTCCAGTTTTTGCCCATCTTTCCTTTGGACAGGGACATTTCTGGGTTAAAAATTTTGAGATGTATGGGTGGTCCCATCCCTCAGTTGAGGACTGTGCCTATCTAGTAGAGGTGGTCTCTACAGGTTCTATCTCCACTTTGTTGGATATTTCAGATAAAGTCATCCAATTGGGTCCTGGGAGCCTCCTCTCACCTCCCTAGCATCTGGGACTTCCTAGTGGCTACTCCTAGTTCTTCATCCTCACTGCTACATAATCATATTCAATTCCTGACCCTATGTACTTGTCTCCTGTCCCTTTCCTTATCTGATATTGCCTACCCTTTCTTCCCTTCCCATCCTTTCTCCCTCTCAGGTATCTCCCTCCCTCTACCTCCTGTGATTATTTTGTTCCCCCTTTCATTCAGAATTGAAGCAACCACAAGTCTTCCTCATTCTTAAGTTCTATATGGTTTGTGTGTTGTATCATGGGTATTCTGAGCTTTGGGGTTAATATCCACTTATCAATGAATGTGTACTATGTGTCTTTTGTGTCTGGGTTACCTCACTCAGGATGATATTTCCTAGTTCCATCCATTTGCCAGTGACTTCAAGAAATTACAGGCAAATGGATGGATTTGGAAGATATCATCCTGAGTGAGGTAACCTAGTCACAAAAGAACACACATGATATACACTCATCGATAAGTAGACATTTCTTCAGGCGCTTCTCAGTCATTTGAGATTTCTCAGTTGAGAATTCACTGTTTAGCTCTGTAGCACACTTTTTACTTGGTTTGTTTGGTTCTTTGGAGTCTAACCTCTTAAGCTCTTTGTATATTTTGGATATTAGCCCTTTATCAGATGTAGGGTTAGTAAAGATCTTTTCCAAATCTCCAGGTTGCTATTTTGTCCTATTGACAGTGTCCTTTGCTTTACAGAAGTTTTTCAGTTTCATAAAGTCCCATTTGTCAATTGTTGATCTTAAAACCTGAGCTGTTGGTGTTCTGTTCAGGAAAATTTCCCCCGTGCCAATGTATTTGAAGCTATTTCCAATTTTTCCTTGTGTTATATTTACTATATCTGTTTTTATATGGAGGTCATTGTTCCACTTGGACTTGAGCTTTATAAAAGAAATAACTATGGATAAATTTGCGTTCTTCAACATGCAGACCAGCACTATTTTTTGAAAGTGCTTCCTTTTTCTACATTACCAGATTGGTTTCTTTGTCAAAGATCAAGTGTTCATAGGTGTGTAAATTTATTTCTGGGTCTTCAGTTCTATGCCATTGATTGACCTGTCGGTCTCTGTACCAATACCATAAGTTTTTGATTTTTATTTATTTTTTATTTTTATAATCTATCACTATTGCTCTGTAGTACAACTGGACGTCAGGGATGGTAATACCCTCAGAAGTGCTTTTATTGTTGAGAATTGCTTTTGCTATCCTTAGATTTTAGTTTTTCCATATGAAGTTGAGAATTACTCTTTCTATCTCTGTGAAGAATTGAATTGGCATTTTGAATCTGTAGATTGTTTATTTGTTTGTTTGTTTGGGTTTATTTTGTTTGTTGGTTGGTTGGTTGGGGTTTTTTGTTTGTTTTGTTTTGTTTTTTTTTTTTTTGTCTTTCATTTTTTGAGACAGTATTTTGCTGTGTAGCCCTTGCTGTCCTGGAACTCTGTAGACCAGATAGACCGCAAACTCAGAAATCTACCTTCCTCTGTCTCCCAAGTACAGGATTAAAGGTGTGCGACACCATTACCCAACTAGATTGATTTTGATAAGATGGACATTTTTACTGTTAATCCTGCTGATCTGTGACCATAGGAGATCTTTCCATCTTCTGAGGTCTTCTTTGATTTCTTTTTTCAGGGACTTGAAGTTCTTATCACGCAGATCTTTCCCTTGCTTGGTTAGAGTTATACCAATATATTTTATATTACTTGTGACTATTGTGAAGGTTATTGTTTTCCTAATAGAGAATGATACAAAGAATCAACAAAGCTAAGAACTGGTTCTTTGAGAAAATCTACAAGGTAGCTAAATCCTTGGTCAATGTAACTATATGACACAGAGACAATATCCAAACTACCAAAATCAGAAATGAAAAGGGGACATAAAAACAGACATTGAAGGAATTAAAAAAAAAGTCAGAACTTATTTTAAAAGCCTGTACTCAATAAATCTGGAAAATCTAGAAGAAATGGATTACTTTTCCAGACAGATACCATACACCAAAGTTAAGTCTGGGTCAGGTAAACTATCTAAACAGTTAATTAAGTATCTAAATAGTCCCATAACCCCTAAGGAAATAGAAGCACTCATTAAAAGTCTCCCAACAAAAACAAAAAACAAAAACAAAACAAAACCAGGGCCAGATGGTTTTAGTGCATAATTCTATCAGGCTTTCAAAGAAGACCTAATACCAATACCCCTTAAAATGTTCCACAAAGTAGAAACAAAAAGAACACTACCTAATTCATTTTGTGAAGCCACAATTACTCTGACATCTAAACCCCATAAAGACCAAACAAAAAAAGAGAACTTCAGACCAATTTCAATTATGAATAAGGATGCAAAAATATTGAATATAATTCTCACAAAACAAATCAAAGAACACATCGAAATCATTCACCGCGATCAAGTAGTCTTCATCCCAGAGATGCGTGGCTAGTTCAATATTCATCACAATAATCCGCTCTAAAGAAACTCAAAAAATATCACGTGATCATCTCAATAGCTGCTGAAAAAGCCTTTGACAAATCTAACACCCCTTGAGGTTAAAAATTTTGGAGAGATGAGGAATTCAAAGCACATACCTAAACATAATAAAAGCAATATACAGCACACCAGCAGCCAACACCAAATTCAATGAAACTTGAAGCAGTCACACTAAAATCCTAGAGAAGTCAAAGCTGACTCTGTTTATTCAAAACAACCCTGTCCCAGTGTTTTCAATATGGTACTCAAAGTTCTAGCTAGAGCAACTGGGCAACAGAAGGAGGTCAAAGCGATGCAAATTGGAAAGGAAGTAGTCAAGTTATCGCTATTTGCAGATGATATTATAATATACATAAGGAACACCCAAAAATTCTATCAGAGAACTCCTGTAGCTGATAAACAACTTCAGCAACCGTTCTGAAATTATCTCAGAGAAATGAGTAGCCTTCCTCTCTCCAAAGGTTAAAAGGGTTGAAAAAGAAACAGGTTGGGAAAGAAATTAGGGAAACAACACCCTTCACAATAGTCACAAAAAATATAAAATACCTTGGTGTGACTCTAACTCAGGAGGACAAAAATCTGTATGACAAAAACTGCAAGTCTCTAGAGAAAGAAATTGAAGATCTCAAAAGATGGAAAGATCATCTCCCATGCTCATGGATTGGCAGAATTAATATAGTAAAAATGGCTATCCTGCCAAAAGCAATCTACAGATTCAATGTAATCCCCATCAAAATTCCAACTCAGTTCTTCACTGACTTAGAAAGGGCAATTTGAAAATTCATCTGGAATGATAAAAAATCTAGGATAGCAAAAACTATTCTCAAAAATAAAAGAAACTCTGGGGGAATCACCATTCCTGACCTCAAGCTGTACTACAGAGCAATTGTGATAAAAAATGCATGGTACTGGTACAGTGACCGACAGGTAGATCAATGGAACAGAATTGAAGACCCAGAAATGAACCCACACACATATGGTTACTTGATCTTTGACAAAGGATCCAAAACCATCCAGTGGAAAATAAGACAGCATTGTCAACAAATGGTGCTGGCACAACTGGCAGTTAGTATGTAGAAGAATACAAATTGAGCCATTCTTATCTCCTTGTACAAAGCTCAAGTCTAATTGGAGCAAAGAACTCCACATAAAACCAGAGACATTGAAATTGATAGAGGAGAAAGTGGGGAAAAGCCTCGAAGAAATGGGCACAGGGGAAAAATTCCTTAACAGAACAGCAATGGCCTGTGCTGTAAGATCAAGAATCGACAAAAGGGACCTCATAAAATTGTAAAGCTTCTGTAGGGCAAAAGATACTGTCAATAAGACAAAAAGGCCACCAACACATTGGGAAAGAATTTTTACCAATCCTCAATCTGATAGGGGACTAATATCCAATATATACAAAGAGCTCAAGAAACTGAACTCTAAAAATTCAAATAACCCCATTAAAAATGGGGTACATAGCTAAACAAAGAATTCTCAACTGAGGAGTATTGAAGGGCTGAGAAGCACTTGAAAAAAATGTTCAACATCCTTAATCATCAGGGAAATGCAAATCAAAATAAACTTGAGATTTCACCTCACACCAGTCAGAATGGCTAAGCTCAAAAATTCAGGGGACAGCAGATGCTGGATGGAGGAACACTCCTCCATTGCTGGTGGGATTGCAAGTTTGTAAAACCACTCTGGAAATCAATCTGGCGGTTCCTCAGAAAATTGGACATGGTACTACCGGTAGATCCAGCAATACCTCTTCTAGGTATATACCCAGAAGATGTTCCAACTGGTAATAAGGACACATGCTCCACTATGTTCATAGCTTCCCTAATTATAATAGCCAGAAGCTGGAAAGAACCAAGATGTCCCTCAAAAAAGGAATGGATACAGAAAATGTGGTACATTTATACAATGGATACATTTACACAGTGGAGTACTACTCAGCTATTAAAAAAACAATGAATTTATGAAATTATTAGGCAAATGGATGTATCTGGAGGATATCATCCTGAGTGAGATAACCCAATCACAAAAGAACTCACTTGATATGCACTCACTGATAAGTGGATATTAGCCCAGAAACCTAGAATACCCAAGATACAATCTCCAAAACACAAGAAAATCAAGAATAAGAAATACCAACATGTGGATACTTCATTCCTCCCCAAAATAGGGAATAAAATACCAATGAAAAAGTTGCAGAGACAAAGTTTGGCGCTAAGACAAAAGGATGGACAACCCAGAGCCTTGCCCACCGGGGCTTCCATCCCATAATCAGCCACCAAATGCAGACACTATTGCATATGCCAGTAAGGATTTGCTGAAGGACACTGATATAGCTAACTCTTGTGAGGCTATGTCAGTGCCTGGCAATATAGAAGTGGATGCCCACAGTCATCTATAGGATAGAACACAGAGACCCCANTGGANNAGCTAGAGAAATTACCCAAGGAACTGAAGGGGTCTGCAACCCTATAGGTGGAACAACAATATGAACTAATCAGTACCTCCAGAGCTCATGTCTCTAGCTGTATATTTAGCAGAAGATGGCCTAGTCAGCCATTGTTGGGAAGAGAGGTCCCTTGGTCTTCAAACTTTATATGCCCCATACAGGGGAATGCCAGGACCAAGAAGTGGGAGTGAGTGGGCAGGGGAGCAGGGTGGGGGTGAGGGTATAGGGGTCATTCGGTATAGCATTTGAAATGTAAATGAAGAAAATATCTAATAAAATACTTTTAAAAAGTGAAAGTACAAAATGCACACTCTTATATAACTTCTTTAAGTATCATTTTAGTTAATATGTGTCTAATCAAACTTAAATTTAATATTTGTAACATTCATATATCTGGGACTGCTTTCCTATTGCTTTGCAACTTAGTTTCAGACTTCCAGGTTTAAATAAAGTTTGCAAGCTTTTAAGAAAGAGTATAAACAAATTCTGAATTAACATGCAGCTAGTGGGACTGGTCTCCCTGCCATTCTTTTGACTAATGTATTTTCCTGTTTATGGAAACTTAACAATAGCTTCCTTGATTATTTCATCTTTTCAGAATCTAATAAACCTGACACACCACAGCAAAAGCTGAATAGATGTTAATTTGAATACAATATGCAAAAACATGTGTGTTGCTGAAATATTTAGTTTTAATACACAGGGATAAATTCTTGTAAAAAGAATAAAAATTATTGAAGAAAGTTCATCCTTCAAATTGTTTCTATAGAAAGTTAAATATTATAAACAAAAGCAGCTGCCACTTGGTCTAGCAGTGCCCAGCATTTGCTAGTAGGATCCAATGCACTTCTTTCTTACAAGATTGAATAATACCTTGTCAACTATGTTGCCTCAAGACATTAGAAGACATAAAGGATGTCTCAGTGGTATATTTTGTTTCATGATAAATGAGAAATTTAAATAACACTTGAAACATAGAAGTCTTCAGGGACAGATCTTTCTTGTTAAAACTGTCACCAAGTTCACCTTGACACCCTCTCCAGTAAATTTAGGATTATGAAGTATGTGTCATAAGATGTATTTATTTTATAAAAGAATGCCAAGTTAGCATTCATACAAAGCAGAAATTTGCTTTTTTTATACATAGAAGTAAAGAAAATGAACAAATCATTACATATTTTTGTTTAAAAGTTCATATTGTGTTTGGATCAGATCACTCATGAGAACCTCTCTATAGAAAAACACAGAAAGAAATATATAAACGAAACAATAACTGTATTTCAAAAATTAATACATTAATTCATTCAGAAGAAGTGATTAGTATTTGCTTAATTCATGTAGTAGAAATATACAAAATAACATTAAAATTACCTCTTTGACCAGAGATTATTTTTCTTCTCCAATCCTCACTCAAAATAGTAATGTGTCCTCCATGCATGTCAAGGGTGTAGCTGAGTCATGAACATGCATCCTCTTTACTATTTTTTTATTCAAATAGCTATTCTAAGTATTTTTAAATACATGTTTAATTCTAAACACAAACTGCTAAGACAAAGGAATTAATGCTGATTTGAAAAACACAACTAATGTTCTCTCTCAAGAATCCAAAAGACCCAACAAGCAGCTGAAATAGTCAGATGCAGATATTTGCACCCAATCCATGGACAGAAACTGCTGACCCCTGTGTTTGAATTATGGAAAAGCTGGAAGAAGCTGAGGAGGAGGGTGACCTTGTAGGAAGACCATAAGTTTCAGTTAACCTCGACCTCCAAAATATCTCAAACACTGGACCACCAACAAGGCAGCATACACCAGCTGATATGAGGCCCCCAACACATATACAGCAGAGGACTGCTGGGTCTGGGTTCAGTCAGAGAAAATGCACCTAACCTCCAAAAGACTGGAGACTCCAAGGAGTATAGAGATCTGGTGGAGTGGGGGTTGCCGGATACAGACATCCTCATGGAGACAGGGATGAAGGGAGGAGGTATGAGATGTGGAACAGTCAGAAGGTGGACCAGGAGGGAAATAAAATCTGGAATATAAATTAAATAAATAGATAGATAGATAGATAGATAGATAGATAGATAGATAGATAGATAGATAGATAGATAAAAAGGACACCATTATTTCTGTAAAGATTTACTAAACTCTAGTATGTCTGTTTATCTACTAAGTGTGCTTGTGGCCATATTTGCTTTCAATGACACATTTCCTTAAGATAGAATATCCACTATTATACTATGTTTTCACCAATGACAGATTACACTGGCCAAGTTCTTAATTTGTAAGAGGAATTTGGAGTTGTTTAAATTATCTGAAAGTATTGATATATTAAGTGGTATTTGATGGCAGTGTACTGCAATTAAAAATTCAGAAGAACTAAAATAAAAGAGCCATATGCAGTTTCAAGGAAATGTTTGAAGAATCATAACACTGTTCTTAGCTTACCTGGATTTAAACTATTTCATGTAGAAAATTTACTTTATTATGTTAAAATAAGCCTTTCTGTTATTATTTGATAGATTGAAGTAAAATATTATTAATTAGAAAGAAATTAGTTTTAAATAAGAGCCAAAAAATAATATATCAGTAGGTAAAGGTAATGGCTGTACCAGCAGTTCAACAACCTGAATTTGATTAAAAAATATGAAGATGAAAAGAAATTGACTCCACAATGTTGACCTTTACCTCCAGCTCTTTTCCAGGAGTGCTATCTGATGCACACACAATAATAATGAAGTAATTAATAAAAATTAATCTTCAGCTAAGGAAGAGATTATAAATTGATGCTTGAAAAATGACTTAGAATAATTAAAGTGAGGATTCACTGTTAGCTTAGTCCTTACCCAATACTCACTGCTCCTGCAGAACACTCAGGTCCAGTTCCCAGTACTGTCCAATCCCATGGGATCCAACTCTCCTCTGGCCTGCACCCACAACAGGAATACATGCGATGGGCATATATACATGCAATCAAACACTCTCACATGTAATAAAAACAAATGCTTTTTAAGTTAGA
The DNA here is from genome assembly GCF_900095145.1 of Mus pahari. NCBI lineage: Eukaryota > Metazoa > Chordata > Mammalia > Rodentia > Muridae > Mus > Mus pahari. The sequence continues at coordinate 87,180,824 of NC_034599.1, forward strand.
ATTCAACTGGTATATTTCTTTCCTTCTTCCTCTCTTTAAGGAAATACATATGAACAAGGTATGATATCTAAAAGGAGTACAGGAGAATGTGTCTATGTGAGAATCTAGGGGTGAATCTATGTGAATCTCTGGGGTCAAAAAAATTAGAAAAACAGCATAAGTCATGTACTTAAATATTACTGTAAACATAGAAATTCATTTCCATAATGTAATACTAATATAGAAGTACTATAGCATCTCCAAATATTTAACAATGACTAATTACATACATTGCTATCTTCAAAACTGTCAGCTTAAATTATGTTATTGCTACAGGTATGTAAATATCAATGTCAATATATGTGCTAATAATTATTTATTCTTATATAAGTATATTTTCTCTAGTAAAACTAAATAAGATGTGTCATTTATTCACAAATTGAAAATCATTGGAAAATATTTTATTTCACCATATTTGCTTTGAAAGAATAAACTCACTTTTTTCAATATACTATCTTAAATTTTACAGCTGACACACTATTTGAAAAGAATATTATTAGTATTTCATACACATGCACTATCATGCTTCTTTACTGTTTATCTTTGTCTCAAATGCTTTCCCCTGAACCATATGCCTACTCTGAACAGCCTCTCTTCTTTCCCTTGGTTTTTATTTCCTTCTTATCATGTGCAATGCATTATTATCCTCACGTAACAAGACTTGAAATGGACAAATTGGCAACTTACATACTGGCAAAAAACTTCACTAACCACACATCCAATAGAAGCCTAATATCCAAAATATATAAATAACTCAAGTTAACCTCCAAGAATGCAAATAGCACAATTAAAAGATATGATACAGAGCTAAATAGAGAATTCACAACAGAAGTGAAATAGTTTCATGTTTTGTGTATTAATCTGAAAATATGGTATAATTATTTAATGTGTCTTCATTTGTAAAAGATAATTCAAACTAAAGGGATAACGTCATAGTTATTCAGTTATATATTGTATTGTATCATAATTGTTTTCTATTAATCTAGCTCAGAAAGCATTTTCCCTTCATGTAACTGATTTATCCTTGCCTTTGTCTAATTTGAGTCAAGTTACTTCTTCTCCAGATAATATCCAAAATTAGATAATCAAAATTGGAATTAAGAAGTATAAGTGCAGAATTTCAATGAATGTAACAAAAATATCTATACTCAATAATTTAAGCATTCATATTAAGTAATTAAGAAAGATCAATCTATGCTCATAAAATAGATGAAATAAATAATAATGAACAGAATTTGATGAAACTGAAATCTAATACAAATGAGAAATCAATGAAATCAAAGGGTGATGATATGAACTGATTAATACAATTTATTTTTATCTCCTTGATTAGTAATCAAGGAGCGTGAAACACTTCAAACTGCCTATAAAATGAATGAAAACAGAAATTTCATTTATTTTTTATTTGATATTTTCTTTATTTACATTTCAAATGTTATCCCCTTTCCTAGTTTCCCCGATCACCTCCCCATGCCACTCATCACCAACCCACCCACTCCCGCTTCCTGGCCCTCGTATTCCCCCACACTGGGGCATAGAGCCTTCACAGAACCAAGAGCCTCTCCTCCCATTGATGATCAACTAGGCCATCCTCTGCTACATATACAGCTATAGACATGAGTCCCACCATGTGTTTTCTTTGGCTGGTGGTTTAGTCAAAGGGAGCTCTGGAATTATTTGTTAGTTCATATTGTTGTTCCTCCTATGGAACTTCAAACCTTCACATAAAACCAGAGACACTGAAACTTATAGAGGAGAATGGGGAAGAACTTCTAACATATGGGTACAGGGGAAAAATTTCTGAACAGAACACCAATGCCTTGTTCTGTAAGATCAAGAATTGACAAATGGGACCTCATAAAATTGCAAAGCTTCTGTAAGGCAAAAGACACTGTCAATAAGACAAAAAGGCCACCAACAGATTGGGAAAAGATCTTTCTGATAAAAGATCTTTTCAATCCTAAATCTGATAGAGGGCTAATATCCAATATATACAAAGAACTCAAGAAATTAGACTCTAGAGAACCAAATAACCCTATTAAAAATGGGGTACAGAGCTAAACAAAGAATTCTCAACTGAGGAATACCGAATGGCTGAGAAGCACTTAACAAAATAAAATAAAAATATTCAACTTCCTTAGTCATCAGGGAAAACAGAAATTTTTAAAAACTAGGTTGATAGAAAGAATAGCAAAGGAAAATCTTCCTGTTGTTGGGCTTTTTGTCTAATGTCATCTCCTCTGAGTCCTGAAAATCTCTCACCTCCCTGGTCTCTGCTACTTTCTAGAATGTGCCTCCCTCTGTCTCCACAAGGCTGCATATTTTCATTCATTGTCCTGACCCTCTGGCCTTCTCTCCTGTTCCCACACCCTACCTGAACCTTTACCCCTTTTTCCATTCCTCCTTCCTTTCTCCCACCCAGGTCCCTCCCTCCATCTGCCACCCATCATTATTTTCTTCCCCCTTCTAAGTGGGATTGAAGTACTCTCAGTTGGACCTTTCTGTTTGTTATGATTCTTATGGTCTGTGATTTGTATCCTAGGTATTCTGTATATTTAGCCAATATCCACTTATCAGTGAGTACATACCACACATGTCGTTTTGGGTCTGGGTTACCACACTCAGGATATTTTCTAGTTCCATCCATTTTCCAGATATACTGAATCAAACAGAACTATTGATAAATGAGACCTCATGAAACTGAAAAGCTTCTGTAAGGCAAAAGTCACACTCAATAGGACAAATTGGCAACTTACATACTGGCAAAAAACTTCGCTAACCACACATCCAATAGAAGCCTAATATCCGAAATATATAAATAACTCAAGTTAACCTCCAAGAATGCAAATAGCACAATTAAAAGATGTGATACAGAGCTAAATAGAGAATTCACAACAGAAGAATCTCAAATGGTGAGAAACAGTTAAATGTTTGAAGTCCTTAGTCATCAGAGAAATGCAAATCAAAACAACCCTGAGATTCCACCATTCACCAATCAGAATGGCTAAGATAAAAAACTCAAGTGACAGCATATGCAGGTATGGATATGAAGAAAGAGGAACACTCCTCCATTACTGGTGGGATTGCAAACTGGTACAACCACTCTGAAAACCAATCTTCTGGTTTCTCAGAAAATTGGAATTAGTTCTACCTGAAGACCCAGCTATATCACTCTTGGACATATATGCAAAAGATGCCCCCTATACCAAAAGGACAAGTGCTCTACTATCTCATAGCAGCCTTATTTGTAATAGTCAGATGCTGAAAACAGGCCAAATGTCCCTTGACCGAGGAATGGATAAAGAAAATATGGTACATTTACGCAATGGAATACTATTCAGCTATTAAAAATGAGGATGTCATGAATTTTGTTGTTGCTGTTGTTTTTTTAACACAATGTTTCTTCGTATAACATACCTGGCTGTTCTGGTCCTCACTTGGTAGACCTGGCTGGCCTCTAACTCAACAGAGATCTGCCTATCTGTGCCTTCTGAGTGATGGGATTAAATCCACACAGCATAGTAAGGACCTTCAATCTTACAGTGGAATATTATTCAGCTATTTTAAAAAAAAATAACACCAAGAGGCCCTTGGTCCTATGAATGTTCTATGCCCCAGTATAGGGAAATGCCAGGGCCAGGAACTGGGAGTGGGTGGCTTGGTGAGCAGGAGGAGAGGGGAGGAAATGGGGGTTTTTCAGAGGGGAACTAGGAAAGGGAATAACATTTGAAATGTATATAAAGAAAATATCAAATAAAAAATGACATCATGAATTTTCCAAGTAGATGGATGGAACAAGAAAATATACTGAGTGAGGTAACCCAGACCCAAAAGTACATGTATGACAGAAGCCTAGCATGGCTATTCTCTGAGAGGCTGCACCAACCGGTGACTGAGACAGAGACAGGTACTCAGAGTAAAGCATTGGATGGGGCCCACAGACCACTATGATAGAGTTAGGGGAAGGACTGAAGGATCTGAAAGAGATGACAAACCCATGGGAAGACCAGGAGCTCCCTGGGAGCTTCCAGAGACTGAATCACCAACTCAAGAGCATATACCTGCTGGTCCAGGGCCACTATCACTTACACAGCCGAGGGCTGCCTTGTTCTGCCTCAATGTGGGAGGAAACAACTAATCCTGTAGAAACCTGATGTCCCAGGGTTAGGGAATACCCTGGGGTGGCATACTATCTCAGAGGCAAAGGGGAGGGAGGATGGGGGAAAGAACTCTGTGAAGGTGAACTGAGGGGAATGGCAACATTTAGGATATAAATAAATAAAACAATTAATCTTGAAAAAAAGAAAAGAAAAACAAACTAAACAAACAAAGTAGATACAAACAAATTGCATACATGAACTCAATACTACAATTCTGGAAATTAGATTTTTCTTCATTTTTTTTTAGGGCTGATTTGGGGTTTGAAGGATGGGATGATGTTATTGTTCTAATTTACTGGGGCTTTCTCTCTCTCTCTCTTACTTTCTCTCTCTCTTTCAGTACTGTAATCTGGCTCTTACTGAAAAATGAGCTTGATAGATAAACTTTAGACTTAAGGTACACTGAAATCTTAAGAAATATTAAACAAATAAATAATATGTACTCTGAACGTCCTAGACACTGGAAGCAAAAGTAATACCCCAATTCTTTTATGATATTGCTATTCTCTTAATACCAAAAGGAAATAAAGGAACTAAAAGAAAAAAAGTTCCAAAATGCCAGTAAATTGAATTCAACAATGTCTATCTTAAGTTATATCTACATAGTTAATGAAGATGAAGCTAGATACTGAAAAAAGGTGAGAATAGAGGCGCCTATGTGATTATTCATTCAGTAAAACAAAGCATTAGACTTCTTTTTGGTTACAGTGTGCTTGGGGAAAGGCTGATGCGTTATAACTTTGTACATGTGAAACTCATAAGATAATTTGGAGGAACTGCTTTTCTTCTTCTACCAGGTAAATTCTAGGATTCAGACTCAGCTCTTTATTTACTGAGCCATCTCACCTGCCCTAAAATTGTTCTTGAAAGACATTTCAGTATGAAAATCTTTGACAAATAAGAATCGGTTGAAGTTTGGCATTATGATTATGTAAAATGAAGCAGCTTTTAAAGAGTAATTATCATATGTCTGCCATGTTATTTAATATATATATATATATATATATATATATATATATATATATATATATATAGAATAGCTCCATCAGCATGCTTCTATGGCTAATTGAAGAGTATGAATACCAGACAAAAAAAGAACTGTTTAAATGGAGATTATATATATATATATATATATATATATATATATATATATATATATATATATATATATATATATATATATATATATATATGGAATAGCTTTGTGACATGGTCCCAGAGTGTGGAACCATATTACAACCTGTAGAAAAACTTAAGTAGCAGAAGAGAATGCTTTGGAAAGGGCACATAGGTGATAAACTCTGGAAGAAATAAATGAGGGGGCAGGCATGTCAGAAGTATCAGGTAAAACAGATTTTATTTCAGTTTATATATTTAAATTGGGGATTATGGAACAACCAGAGTTTTGTGGTTTTCGTTTTGCTTTGTTTGCCACTAATTCGATTACATTTTATGAATCGTGGTGGGAATTAGGAACCCAAATGATCTAACTATCATTATCCCTACAGGCTGATATAAGCTGGAATCACAGGACCTGAATCAAAATTTGGAGTCAGGAAGCCAATTTGTGCTTTTAGCATTTCACAGATGAAAGCTTGGTTCATAAATTCTCTTTGTTTCCTATGATCCCCTCTAGTGACGCGCCGCAGATTATAAATCAGGAAAGTGCTACATATATATCAGCAGAGACATAGTGTAAACTGTCTTCAAAACTATCCTTTCAGGCTGCAAGCAATATAAAATTTTGTTCATAATCACAAACATGAAGTCAGCTCTCCATCTAAATATTCAGACCTGAATATTCAAGTTATCAAATCTACCCTTCCATCTTTTCCCTCAACTTTGAAACGTTATTGTCACCATTAATAAGGCTTATCTCAAAACTTGTTTGGGATTATGGTATTATCGGTTTAAAAACCAACTTTATTGAAATACAGTTTGATATAGAATCAATGGTATATATTTAATGAGTAAAACATAATGATTTTAGTAATATGCAAACACCCATGATACAATCAACATAGTTCAGGGAAATAAATTTACTACACGTCTCCCCAGATTTCTTGTTTTCCTTTGGTTTTGTTTTGTTCAACAACAATATTAAGCAGGAAATATAATATCAAGCAACTTTAAGTCCACAAAAGTCGCACTCATGCCAGATTCCTAAGTTCTGAAGGTCGGTGAGGGAGCAGTGGAAAGCATATTGTCCTAAAGAAACGGACAATTTCATAGCCACCTCAGCATGCAATTTTCTTGTCTAAGTCTAAACCATTATCAGTGCTCATTACAATGCTGAATTTAGGTTTCTGAGGTACTTTAAAGCACATCCGAACCTACCTTCCTCATGTCAACGTTTCAGATTAGATTTTTGAGATTTCCATTAAGTATCATATTTATGAAGGTTCTTTAACAAAACCAGAGTGAATTTCAGAGAATGCCTTTCATTGCAAAGTTGCTTCATAGAAGAGTACTCATGTGAAAAGGATGCAGTTACTCTTTTTATCACAGAGACAGAAAATGTTATATATCCCCAAGCTTCATAGTATTCTTTCTCCCAAATCTCTTGTCTCACTTAGGAACAAAGAAAGACACTCTGACATTTCCACAAAGGAAGCCAGCAACAGTGGTTCCTTCTGCAGTTAATGTATGTTTGAATGTACAGTTTTTAACACATGTGTATAAAATCCAGTAAACCAAGATTCCAAGGAAATCTGTCCTTGGTTTAAAATATTTGATCTGTTGTGGCAGCCAATAATTATTAAACATCTGTAATCTTCCCCCTTTCTCATTTTCTGTCTCTAAAGTCAAATCATTGCTAACCTATTTAAATCACAGACACACACACACATAGATGAATTTTAGAACATTCATCCAATTTAGTGATATATTTCAGTGATCAGATCACCACCCATTAATAAAGGAGGAAAAACAACCTTATTACCTTTATGCTACACTTATGCTCTGTAATTAAAGGATAAAGGCATCAATGGTAAAAACAGCAGAATACCCAGATCTTTCTTCTCCCATAGCATGATTAGAATAGACATGAAAAGGTATAGATTAACTAGAAGTAAATCACAGACTCTTTGTCTCTCAGAAGACCGGCACATGCAGTTAAACAGACAGAAATTAGAAACCCTCTGTTTGGCCAGTGTGGGAACAGTGAACCTCAGCAGTGTCTGTTCATCCCCTCAGTTTATGGAGAAAGAAGAAGTACACATAATTCATTTGGGTAGAAGACTACAATATAGACATCCACATTTCAACCAAATCCCATGCAAACTCTTTTTTCAAAGACGAAGTTCTATACACTGTAGTCTGTCTTACTGTCCATTACTATACCTGTTCAGGCTGCATTCATGAATCACTTCATTTAGGCCATCATTGAAAAACAGTGGTCCTACCTTCTGAAGAGTCCAAACTGTCTCAGAAGAAGCAACTCTCACATCAAAGGAAGATAAGAAATGATTTATTCAAGAGCTAAATATAAATGCACATAGCCCAGGAACAGATTTAAATTTCCCCAAATAGTATGTTTCAGTTGTGAAGCCATTTCATGAAATTTCTATGTAGAGTAAGAAGGGAATAAAATAATGTAGCCAGTCTCTTGAAGATGAGGATGCTCCGAGGAGACACATGCCTCTCCCCATCTATTTCACTACTGAAACAAAAGGCCCCAAAGATATGATAATTTCCCCAGAAATCTGGCATTGGGAGAAACAAGAAGCTACTGTCTAGAGACAGAACTTATCTCTGGTAAGGGTTTGACACAGTGCTAACAACTCCTCAGGCCACCTCACAGACTGAGATTGAGATCCTGACAATGATGGGTCGGTCCACAGTGGGGATGTCACGTCTTTACCAGGACTGTTTAAATGCACATGTACTTGACCCTCTATTTCAAGTTTAACTTCCCTTCAGGAACCTGAAGATGTACTGGAGCTGGGCATCACTGAATATATTTTTCCTCTTCCCATATGACCACACTGAATAAATTCTTTTTTTCTAATTTCCACTATTAATTTTGCCCTTTTAATTTAATTTTGGACAGATGGTCAAACTTGGCCTGAAGCAGAGTTGTGATCTCAACATTCAATAACAATAACAAATGTTTAAAGTACATTGATGTCTACAGTATATAGGCAGGATACAGAAAAGAGGGCAGAAGTTTTGTGAGAGATTTGAGAGCATTCTTAGCCTTTCCATACCTGGATGCTAGAAGTCTGTTCAAATGTTCCTCAAGATTTACCTAATGTTTAGAAAAGTTTGATCATGTACGGTGTTGGGAGAGGGGGGACAAAACTGGCTACTAAAGGCAATAAAGATGGCCCAAGATAATTTTGTTCTAGATTTGGAAACATCCCCATCCCTCCATCTGAGTGTTCTAAACAGCCAACCTACCTTTGCATACACAAAGGCTAAGATTTTTCATTCACATCTTTCTGTTAGGGTGCTCTACCCAGTGCTGCTATTCTAAACTACCGCCGAGTGGCTACTTAGAACACTCATCCTTTTAAGTTCACTCTTTAAGTGCACCATTTTAAATAAGATATCTTTTAATCTTCTCATTGCCCTGTTTCTCTTTGGCTTCCTCTACATTTCAGTGCATCAACTTTTGCAAATATGTCTTCTTTCATCACATCTACCAGTGAATACAACTTGATATAGCACCTATGATTATGTAGCTTTCCTTCATCATTTTGTCTCTCACCAGAAAAAAAGTAAAAAGTATTAAAAATAGAGTTTTTGAACTAAAGAGAGTCCTGAGCAGGAAGATTTAGTAACTTCTATTGAAAAATAGAGAGGAGACATGTTTAATTTGAATCCTTATAGATGCATTATTTTAAAAAATTGAACTCTTTCTATCTCTTATACACATATATATATATATATATATATATATATATATATATATGAAATCTGTTTCATAAGCCACATAGAGACCATGTCTAGCCTGCTTTCCTCTTGAGGTGTCTCTACTGCTGGTCATGAAGAAGGATGTACTCAGCATTTTAAAAGTTATAGAGTTGGACATAAAAAGATGGTTAGACATCAGAGCATATTTTCTCTACCAATGATAAACATATTCCTGCCATTACTAGAGAGATGACTTGGATTACAGGGCTAATTGTGCGATAGGAAAAAAAAACAAACATTAATGAGATAGGGTTGATTATCTTTATAAAGTACATATTTATTTTAATGTCAAAGTAATAGATAGAAAAACTTAAATACTTGTTCACTGGATTCTAAGCAATATATTTTTAATGTTACATTATAGTCAGGCATGATTTTAAGAGAATCAATGAATGTGGCCTCAGGGACACTCATATTTCCTTTCAATGCTCCCAGAAGAAAACAAGAAACTACACCCAAAGTGGGAAAGGAAAATGTCTGCATATGTAACAGTAGGGAGCATGGCATTTTCATTTTGTTCACTTTTTGCTCTTGTCTTTAGTTACAGTTGATTTTTCTTATTTACAGTGCAGTGTGAGAATCATGCTTATCACGGGGAGTTCATTAGAAACATTCACTGTGGGTTGCATGTTGCAACTCAGACCAATTGATTCAGAATCTGTGCAGTAACATGCTTCTGAAGTGATTCCTGTGACATTTCACAGTATGATCTCCAAGCTAGATAGTAAGTCTTCATTCCTGCTGCCTTCAGATTGCACTTAAATCTTAAAGAATATTGGTGCCATATGACTTTCTTTCCCTTCTTATCATAAAACCAAGGATAACATTTGTTGCTCAGACAGTATACGCATCGTGTGTGTGTGTGTGTGTGTGTGTGTGTGTGTGTGTGTGTGTGTGTCTGTGTGTGTCTCTTTGGGGAGAGGTATATAAGTGTATGAGTAAAAATACAGATGCATATATGTAGGCTACAATGTAAAACACATTTCTGACATTTTGTCATAGAATTGGGAAATATGGTAGTCTCACCACAGACTTTAACCTGCCAACAAATATGAAGGATACATTAATTGGGGTCTTCATTAGATTATTCTTAAATCATCTCAAAGCCAGGATCTTCTGTTAGTCTGAAGTGATGTTTCTATTAGCAGTGTACAACAGTGACACTTGGCAGAAGAAGAAAGTGAATGTGGCTGCATTTTGTACTAGAGAGCACCATGTGTACTCAGCTCTGCAGCCATGCATTACCATCTACTGAAAGAAAATGACAATAGAATGAAGGCTGAGTTATGCACTGATCAATAGGCATAGAAATATGCTGTTAGCAGTTAGCAGTTCAAATACTGAACCAAAGTTCAAGATCCAGTGTATCTTGGGCACTCTCTCAAGTCTGACATGCTTCACTAAAAGTCACTTTCTGTGAAATAGGTTCAGAAAGTTTTCCTGCTTCTTTGACCACATATATAGACTTGTAACATCTTTTACATCGATCTGATCTATATGGAAAATTGTGCTTTCTAAAATTTACATGTTATATATTTTTGAAATATATACAATATTATGCTAATTAAAACATTTTAAACATATTTTTTGAATTTTGAGAACAGGAGTTAATTGACATTGTCAGAAGCCTAGAGAAGCTGTGCACATAATGGGTGCCCTTTGAATTCATAGGGCATTGTTCACGTTCACTGGATACTGTGAGAGTTTTCAAGAATATCTTCAAAAGATGAGTAAATTTTAATTATATTTTGAAAACAGAGCGGAGAAAAATAGAAGATGTAAAAATACAGTTTGTTGTTATTCTTAAACTGAAAATCAAGGCATAGAACCACTGCTAGAAGACGTGATCATAGACCATTAACTATATGGCTGAAATATTATCATTTCTCCTTTGCAAATCCCAACTTGGAAATATAAGAGTAACTACAGTGAATATACATTTATTATTTATTTATTTATTTATTTATTTATTTATTTATTTATTTATTTTGGGCGGTTTTTCGAGACAGGGTTTCTCTGTGTTGCCCTGGCTGTCCTGGAACTCACTCTGTAGACCAGGCTGGTCTCGAACTCAGAAATCTGCCTGCCTCTGCCTCCCAAGTGCTGGGATTAAAGGCATGCGCCACCATGCCCGGCTGAATATACATTTATTATCACCAAGCACAAGCACAAATTTGTGGACAGATTCTACTCTGCAGCCTTTTTGTGGAGAAGACTCAGATAACAAAGTAGTACATATAAATGCACTCAAATGGATGTGGATCTTACATTAGGCCTTTCTGCTGTTTTATTAATGATGTAAGTTAGGTTAGACTGTCTTGGGTGCTAAAGAAGTGGCTTAGTTGATTATTTGTTCATTGTGCAACAAGAAAGATCTGAGTATGAATCCCATCATCCCCCATGCAAAAACCTCAATAGAGCAGTAAGGCCTGTTATTATAACAGTTTTGGAGAGAGAGTATAAAGTCATTTGAAATATGTCACTGGGACACACACACACACACACATACACACACACACATATACACACACACACCTCAGATCTTCAAGGTTGATACTATATCAGCTTCAAATTTAACATGCGACTCAGCAGAACATGATATATTCAGATAATTATCTCAAGTGGTCTTTGTGTGTAGAATTCATATAATGTACCATGGAATGGGGTTTTTATTTGTTTGTTTGTTTGATTGACTGATTTTTATACCAAACGATATCTCTAATTTCATAAGATGTATTGCAATGAAAATACTGCCTTCCAAATTTTTTTTGAATAACTTCTATTTTTATAGCAGTTAAAGATTTATGCAATTTGGTTTCTACATGAAATTAATACAATTAAAACTTTGATTATCCTTTATTTTAGCTACTAAAGCATCTGGTATCTGTCCTAATTTAAACTACCTCAGTTGCCATGGAAGCACTCTTGTTTCTCCAGTCCATAGCATCATGAGTCAAAGAAGCCTTGTGTCACAATTGATGTGCCTCCATCAGCAAATTCAATGATAAAGAGATGTTGTAGATACTCTATTTTCAGTTTTAATAGTTCAAAGGTGCCATTTTTATTGCAAAGCCACTTCAGAATTGTATCACTCACAAAAATGGTGTCTTTTAAGACTGATGAACTTCTATTTTTAGTTTGTTGTGTATATTTAAAGGCTGGCTGCATTTTCAAACCCAATTTCTATCTGAGAAATCTGATGTAGAAAGCATATTTCAAAGAGTAATGCTTCCTTCTCGGGCTTCGTATATTTGAACTTTATCAAGCTCCATCTTGTGGAATCTGTTTTCCGAATATGAAACACCTTAAAATTTATTAGATGCTTTGGTTTTCCTAGATAATACAATAAGAAGATATAGTAACCCCTTCTATGTAATAAATATGAATACTCAGGATAGTTTTGTACTAGTCTAAGTGTAATTCATCATTATCCCAAGTCTCCACTTTCTCCAATTTATGTGCATTCTGTTGCTTAAAACACGTTGATAAAGTACCCATTTCTTACAACATACAAACTAACATAAAACTTTCTAAAGCTACAAATACATTTAGAAAAACATATAAATCATAGCCTGTCAAAGATTAAGGCTAATTTAAGCTCACTATCTGGAAACACTTAGAGACTTGTTCTTTTTTGTTTCACTCACTGACTGTTAAATTAGTTGACTTGTTAATGAAGTTTAATCATTTATTACTCGAGGCAATAAAATGGTCTATATAGCAATAGCTTTAGGGTCTAAAGCACAGAATGGAATAGAAACACCTTTCAATTCAACCATTTAAAATCTTCAAACACATTTTAAAAGGTTACTTGAAATCGATGGTATGCATAGTGAGTTTTGAGCTTTTTATTGGTCTATGATTGCTGCAACATTTGGCATTGTGAGCTGGTTATTAATTAATTTCTGTAAATTCCAAAATTTGAATGTGTAGTAGCACCATATTCATTTTTTAAAAATATTATTGTTGCATCTTTTTTGAGTAAACAAACATTTGTTTTGTTTATTTTAGTGAATTTTGAATAGACACTTAACATCTTAGCATGGGTGATTGACTTTAATTTACATTGAAAAAAAACTAACACTAGGTACCATGCTGAGTAGAACCATTGTTGTCTCACACTTACCCAAATGTACTGTTCAAGTTTTTTAATAAGGAAAAATGTACATCTGACCTTCTCACTTATTTTTATCCGTGTATTAATTACTTTGCACATTTTATTTTACTTGAGGTAAGAATGTTATTGCTATGATATGTCAGGATGTCGCAAGAACAATTTTTTTCATAGTAATGATGTCTGAAGAGTGGCAGACAGTGTGACTTTGGCCTCTCCATTTGCTCTGGGTTGTAAAGAAATGTGCAACAAAGGGATACATGAACTTGCAAGAAAAAAAGACTGCAAAATCCAAGTTTTACCTGGGCAAAAGCAAGTAGTCAAAGCCCACATTTAGGGGGATCCTTCATGCTCAATATTTGATTAAGAAAATTCATCATCCAGAAGCTTATATTTTAGATGATTCTACATACACTTGAAGTAACAAACAAGACTACCTTTTGTCAACTTGACACAAAATCATATTATGTGTAACTCTTGGTTTCCACACAAAGGTAGTAACAATGTTATAATTCCATATAACATGGTATAATTATCCCACATAAAACCTCAAGTGCATTATATATATTATTTTTAAAAAGGGAAAGGCTCTGGAGGAAAACATAGTCTTTAGTATTGTGTAGCTTTGAAATGATAGCATAAATTTATAACACAGAGCCAGTAATATTATTTCAATTGATGCTATACTGTATAAAAAAGAACTGCAAAACTCAAATGTTGGTTTTATAAGTCTATACATTCAGTCAGTGTTTGTGTGTGCATGTGTGTGTGTGAGTGTGTATGTGTGGAAGTGTTAATATGTCACCAAAACACTCATGCCAATGTCAATTGCATGCTTTGTTTGTGCAACTGATCACATGACCTTAGATAGTATTTATAATTGTCTTTCTACTACTACTTCTGACAAGCTAAAAAGCTCATAAACAGACTTTGGTTCTTTCCCTAGAAGTTGGCAGACCTTTAAACTTGAAGGGTCTGGGTCTTTGTTATTATGTCTTTGTTTTCATGTTGTTGTTCGCGTTTTGTTCTCACTATTACCCTTAATCACATAGCACAATAACATCAAGAGACTCCATATAGAATCTCCTGCATTCCATACAGAATCTTCCTTACTTCCCTCCTCCATATCTCCAGGCAAGTTCCACCTAACTGGTGCTATAACTGTGCATTCAGAACAAACAAACAAACAAAAAGTCATTTCATCATTCTATCAAACAAGCTGCTTCAGAATGGGATGGTAGAAAACATAAGAAGGACAGTGAATTGAATGAGTGTGGGCCTACTCTTGCACTTCTTTGACTGTGGTAAGTTCCTTGGTCAAAAGCAATGCTGTGTGAAAGAATGTGATGGTAGATAAGGCAATCTGTGTGGTCAAGGAAGATAGCTTATGCAGAAACCTTACATGCAGGAAAGGGAAAGTCATAATCAGAATAAGTATATAATTAAGTAATGACAAAGCTTTGCTCTTAACATGATGGAAGTGATCTAAAGGAGGGAACATGTGATCCTGTCACTGTATGGTCACCTTTTTGAACAGACTCATACTTGGAGCTCAGTGTTGCTTTCTGCAGCTGGCAGATTCAGTGATCGCTTCAGCCAAGACAGCCTGGTGAGTTGATTACATTGTCAAAATCTGTCAAAATCAAATACATATATAACATCCATTTTCACCACTATAACCACTGTGTTCATGAGACTATTGGGAAATGACGAGTATAGGTAGCATGCTTGAGGACAAAAGGTGTTGCAACATGAATAGAAACTGTAGGTGTTCAGGCAACTTCATGTAACTTGATTGTATCCCTGGGACCTGTTTGGACCCAGTAACAAATATAACTCTTTCATTTAATAATGGAATGATGCAGTGCTCACTTTACTTTATGGTTAGGTGGGTCATATAATATCTAGCTCCTAATAGACAACTTGGGTTGTCTGGTATTGTCAAATTCAGCTTCCACTAAGACCAAGAGTTATCTCTCAAACGGAGAATAGTTACCTATTGATAATTTGAGAGCCTTGCTCCAAAATCATGAGGACTTTGACAGTGAATTACAGAGATTCCAACAACATACTGAGTTGCCATTGGCTCCTTAGCTAACGCTGTTTCTGCTAATTCATGTGATGTAAGTGGTAGAGAAGCCTGCTTAATAACCTGGACCTACTTAAGAGTCCTCTCCTATTACCACCCCACTCAATGGTACCAGTTTCTATAATTGCTTGGTAAATTGGCTAGAGAATCAACATATTTAAATGGGGAATATGTTAGTTCAAGAATTCAAATACACTTATAAGTGTTATTCTTCTTTCTTGGTGGTGGGATGGGCCAGGTACAGCAACTTACTGTTTCCCTAAGCAAGAACATACCACTGGCATCCTAGACATTTGAGTTAGCATGACCTTGAAGTTGAGGTTGGCTCATTTCTCATCCATGAGAAATCTCATCTCATGCATATGCTTTTCTAAGAATTTTATATGGTTTTCTGTCTCCAGCTCACTTGACCCAATTAGAATCACATCATCAATATAGTTGACAAGTCTGATATTTTGTGGAAAAAAAGATGTAGGCAATCAAAATCCCAGCTAACTAAGTTATGACAGGGCTGAAGATTTAGCCTAATCCCTTTAAGCTAATTCATAACATGAGGATGAAGAGTCAATATACCCTTGAGGTAGAACAGTAGAGGTGTACTGATTTTCTTGTCAACCAAGAGCAAATTGCTTCTTGTGGTCCTTATTGACTGGTATAGATATGGAAAAAAACATTTTCTAGATGAATAAATGTATACCAGGAATCAGGAGACAAATTATTCTGTTCAAGGACACTATATTTGGTACAAAAGAAACAGGTAGAGCTCCTATTTAATTGAGTTTGTGGCAGTCAACTCTCATTCTACATGATCCATTTGTCTTCACAACCTCTGCATCTTACAAGTCCTTGAAAGTGACACTAAATTCTGTAGTGTCTGCAGTGATACAATATTGGTGTTTGTTCACTACTTTTCCTTGTAGTATCTATTCTATTGGCTTCCATTTTGCCTTTCCATCCATAAACACCCTTACTCCTGAGATTATAGAACTAACTCAAGTCTTCTACCAACTTCTAAATATATCTATCCAAATTTTAGGAAAATAACCACAGAGTTTGGAGGACTACTGGACCCACTGAAAGTTGGACTTTGAAAACAATCTCATTATTCACTGAATCCTCACCGTCCCCTACTTTAATAAAATATTTGATAGGATCTCCAGGAATCAATGTCATTTCAGAAGCATTATTAAACTCAATATGATCTAGCATGCCTAACTGTTATCTTTTCCAATACTTTGTTAAATTTGAGACAAGAATGGAAGAAAGACTATAACTCGATTCAGACATTTAAAATAAGACTCACTTAGAAGACTCCCTTTCTTTCATTCAAGTACTTTTCAGTCTATAAATGGTTAAACTCTGTTATTGGTTGTTAAGCAGAGATTCTCTAATGGTACTATCCAGTATAGACTTTTATTCTTTTGTTCTGGGGTTTTAATCCTTTCACAGAGTAAGCAAATACTTAGTAGGCTTAATTTATTCTATTCCCTTTTCGATTAGCCAGTACCAAATGGCTACATGAGAGCCATGCCATTTTAGAAATTTTTTTATTGAAAATTATGCTCAACATGTCTTTAGTGATTCAATGCTTCAATGGCTCTGATACTCTGGAGGCTAATTAAACCCATTATATTTAACTGATCCAAACCACTAGCATCATGTCCAATCCTGAGTTCTGGCATAAGGAGAAGAACAACTACAAAAGCTTTTGAAATGTCCTAAGGTCCCTGTCAATATTTTGCATCTTATACTATTTGTGAAGAGAATGTCTTCTGGAGCTGTTCACTGGAGTACTTTTGGTATCAATCCATATAATTGGTGATTTCTAAAGGAATAGAATATGTATCTTTTAAAAGATATCTATGATATTGGCTTTAAAGATACAGTGTTGATAGAACCATTTCTCACATTAGAGAAACTGAGAATCTTATAGATGCTAAGAGTACAATGTCAAGGACTCAAAATATTCTGGGACCCCAATGACTTAGGTAGTCCTATCTCTTTGGCTATACCATCTTTAACACATGTAGCTGTTCTTATGAGCTCAGGCTACCTCAGTTCCATATCTGCCACTATCATCTCACAGTCCTGCAATCTCTAATAGATAGTATCTGCCGTGAAATGGAGCTGAACATTGTCGGGAATGGCTTCTTCTGGCTCTTTACATGGTTAAGCTTGCAGTTCTCTCCAGGATCCATCATTCATGAGGCTTTCATACTTCCAAAAACAGTATTACATGGGATATATTCTTCCACATTATCAAGTTTAGCTCCTGGCCTGAGATGTAGCTTTGATCCCACTGGACTATAGATTTTAAGTGGTGAATCAAAAGAAATCTTTATAAAAGATGCCATCTCTATTTAAATAGCAACTGATTCTTAGCTCCAATTAATCAGTTCTTGTTCTCTCATTAGAGCAAGTGTTTGACTTCTTCATTTTTTTGGTTATTTGTTTGTTTGGTTGGTTGGTGCTTTGAGACAGAGTTTTTCTGTGTAGCCCTGGCTATCCTGAAACTAACACTTTAAACCAGGCTGGCTCTGAACTCAGAAATCACTCTGCCTCTGGAGTGGTGGAATTAAAGGTATGTGCCATTACCACCCTAATTTTTCTTTAGGTTTTTTAATAAAATTATCATATAATTAGCCCTGTTAGATACTTTCTTACCTTGCCTCTAAAACTTCTAGAGCCATATAGCTGGCATTCCTATCTTTATCAACGTTATTATCTTCTGGGAACTTTGTAAAAACAATTTTAAAAGCGATGGATTTTTTTCTCTAGTCTGACTAGTTCCCAAATAAATGAGACAGACTATAAGATTTATTTGATAAGCTTTACAGCAGTGTAGCTGGAAAGTAAATAATCTGCTCTATTTCTCTAAAATAATATGGTTACCTTTCAGTCCAAATCCCTGGGATACTTGCATTTCAGTGCTGATTTGGCTCTCTCTGCTCCAAATGTGTTTCCATTGTGTCTTCTCTCAACCCTCTTGGTGTTTAATCCTCTCTTTCTCCTCTCTTTCCCCTGGGTCTGGCTGAAATCGGAACTGTAGCTTTGTTCTCTCTTCTGCTTAGCTATTGGTTGATCATCTTTTATTGACAAATCAGAGATTAAATGGAAACAATGTTTACACACAACCAAGTACCTGGAGATACTTAGAATAAGCATTACAATGGCATGTCTAGATTTCAAAAAGATATGGGGACAGAAAATTCAACATTTGAACAATACAAGGATTATCTTCAAGCAGTGCATAAAACATGCCCTTCTAATATCTCATGAATTTAGAAAAATCAATGATCTTGTATAACCCTAAGTTGTTCCAAAATATTTCAACACTCTTCTTCAAAAAAATCAAGTTCAATTTGACCAATGGAAGAGCCCTCTCTTAGTATTAACATCTATTGTAGCTTTCTTTCTGCTGTTGTAACATAAATCACAATGCAAAGAAATATTAATGAGGGAAAAGTTGATTTGGCTTACACTTCCAATTCGCAGTCCATCATTAAGAGGAGTCATGGAAAAAACTAAATCTGTACCCTGGAGTCAGGTCCTCAAGCAAAGGCCATAGAGGAATGCTGCTTACTAGCTTGCACTGCTTGAAAACATTGATGTCTCAACAATTCAAATCTGGTACTGGAACATGCAGCCCTCTAAACTAAAATTTAACATTTAAAAATGATATTTTACATAGCTTCATATTGACAGGAACATGAAGGCTTCAACGTAGCTGGTTAGCCATGCTGACTTTACTAGCAGCAATAAAGAAAGACTGAAACGTTCACTGAACAACAGAAGTTTCTTGAGCTCAACTGAGTCCAGGGACCAGTCACCAAATCCATTAAACATACAATTAAGAACATAATAAAAGGAAATGTATAACTCTATTTTAAATGTTCCAGAGCTTTAGAACTGTTAAAGGAAGGTTAAAATAAACAGCCAGAATTCTGTAGTCTTTTATGTATTGATGTAAAAATTTCACAGAAACTAATTGGGGACACCTTTCATTCCTGTTGTTCTACTTATAACTTTGAAACCCTCTCTAGGACAAATCAGGAATCTTTCCTCTATCTCAGAAAAGAAAATGTGTTTTGGTTCAGTAAGTAACATCAGCTACTTCATAGTCTATCTGGAGGCATAAGTGCATAAATTGCCCAGTAGAGAGATTTAGGGAATGACATTCAGAAACCCTGGTAGAACACACACGGTAGATGTTATAAGTGAGCTTGCACTGTAGAGTTCTGCATTCAGCAGGTCTACCAGTCCTACCAGCAGAAGGTGCTCAGGCTACATAAGCTTCTGGTGTGGCACCATGAGTCACATTGTATCTACAGGGACAAATGTCAGGACTTTGCTTGTTCTTTGAGAACCCAGTTTGAAGAATAAAAGAATAAAAGAAAATATGATGAAGAATACACAGCTGCAAAGGGAGCTCTAAGAAAAAAAAATTCTGCTAAAATCCCACTCTCAGCCTTCCCTTTTCCTTGACTCTCCTGGGAAACCCTCCTACTAGAAATCTGAATGCTACAAGGTTCCATGGTGGTTGGTGCTTAGATTATTGGTATCCGTTTGAAAAAACAAAAACAAAAACAATGTATCCAGATTAGTTTTCTAAGAGAGAGCAGTGGAAGAGACTGAGGATGGAGTGCAGGAGAAGTACTTGCTGAAAGGAGTCTGATATGGCTGTCTCCTGAGAGGCCCTACCACAGCCTTACAAATACAGAGACAGATGTTTGCAGTCAACCATTAGACTGAGCACGGGGTTCCTAATAGAGGAATTAGAGAAGGTACTGAAGGAGTTAAGGGGTTTGCAACCCCATAGGAAGAACAACAATTTCAACCAACCAGACACCCCCACCCCCCAGAACTCCCAAGGACTAAGCCATCAACAAAGGAGTACACATGGCTCCAGCTGCATATGAAGCAGAGGATGGCCTTGTCATGCAGCAATGGAAAGAAAGGTCTTTGGTCCTATGAAGGCTTGATAGATGCCCCAGTGTAGGGGAATCAAGGGCAGAGAGGTGGGTATGTGTGGGTGGGTGGAGTAACACCCTTATAGGAGCAGGGTTGGGGGGATGTTATATGGTGTTTTTGGAAGGGAGGGAAACCAGGAAAGGGGTTAAAATTTGAAATGTAAATAAAAAGTACCCCCAAAAAATAGAAGAAGAAGGAGGAAAGAGGAGGAGGAAGGAGGAGAAGGAGGAGGAAAGAGGAGGAGAAAGGAAGAGGAGGAGGGAGGAGGAGGAGAAGGAGGAGGGAGGAGGAGCAGAAGGAGGAGGGAGGAGGAGGAGAAGGAAGAGGAGAAAGGAAGAGGAGGAGGAAGGAGGAGGAGGAAGAAGAAACCGGAGGAGAAAACACCGCTTGCTGGTGTTATTTTGCGTTGCCTCCTGTCAGAAAGGAAGATGACTTGCTCCCATTGTGCTGGCATATGGTGAGGAGACCTTGGGATTGGTCAGTGTAGATACAAGCACCTCACTGTTCATGTTTGAAAATGAAAGTAGTGACAGAGCATGTTCACATCTAAATAGCCCAAGAAAAATACCTGAACATGGCAAGATACAACACACACACACACACACACACACACACACACACACACACACACACACACAGGCATGCATACAAACCATCCAAAACCAAAATAAATAAAACAGCTGGTAAGTTCATTGACTCATCAAAAATGGAGTAACCGAAAGTTTCTCAGTGGTTTCATATTCTTGACATGACATGTTACTCTATGAAGGGGTTTGCAGCCCTATAGGAGGAACATCAATATGAACTAACCAGTACCACCAGAGTTCCCTGGGACTAAACCACCAATCAAAGAAAACATATGGTGGGATTTGTGTCTCTAGCTGCATATGTTACAGAGGATGGCCTAGTCAGTCATCAATGGGAGGAGAGGCCCTTGGTCTTGCGAAGATTCTCTGTCCCAGTCTATGGGAATGACAGGGCCAGGAAGTAGGAGTGGGTGGGTTGGGGAGCAGGGGGTGGTAAGAGGGGATGGGGATTTTTGGAGAGGAAACTAGGAAAGGGGATAACATTTGAAATGTAAATAAAGAAAATATCTAATAAAAAACTATTCAAGAACAATCAGTATTGCTTGATAGTTTCAGTTTTCAAAATTATAATGGTTTACACGTGTTTCTATGTGTACATTCTATAAATAGCAAAATGCCTGCTTAAAAATAGCATGTAATAGCCTGTGAAGGCTCAATGCCCCAGTGTTGGGAAATTCAGGGTGGGGAGGCAGGAGTGGGTGGGTGGGTGTTGGAGCACCCTCACAGAAGCAGAGGGAGGGGAGATGGGATAGGGTGTTTCCAGAGGGGAAACTGGGAAAGGGGATAACATTTGAAATGTAAATAGAGAAAATATCCAATTTAAAAAAAAGCATGCAAAAAAAACATAGTAGTGCTTAGAAAGAGCAACATGCTATAGGAATATTGCATGACAATATACATTAAAATTCATGACTAAGGAAACACAGGCTCATGGAGTCACATATGGATACCAGCCATTTCAGACTTACTTTTTATTGGAATGTGTTATACATGACAGCAATGAGAGGACAGAGTGTATCATGTCTATGAACTCATAAGAGACATTGTGTCTTTTGTTGTTATTACACATTATTGTTCTCCTTTTGGAAAATGTTGTGGCGTATCCACACATATCCTTATGCATGCATGCATCCATACTTGGCTAGGACCTCCATATGAGGACGTACGTGTTTGTGGTTTTGGGATTGGCAGGGTGGATGTTCCCACTTGTTATACTTTATTTGTCCTTCTGTGATTATATCCTTCATTAGAGCCAACAATATTCCACTTTATGTGTGTACAGATTTTATTATCCATAGATACGTTTATGGACAACTGCTAACATTTTCTTATCCCAGTGATTAAAGAAGCAAAAACCATGGAAGGCAAAACTCTCTATGGTGGAAATTGAGCTCTCTGGGTGTATGCCCAGAAGTGAAATGCTTTGGTCATCTGGCAATTCTATCAATAATTTTTTGAAGAATCTCCAAATTAATTTTCATAATGGCCATAATGATTTGCACTCCCTTCAGCAGTGAATAAATCATTCTCTTCCTCCACCCCCTATCCAACACGTGCTGTCAGGTTACTCGGTGACAGCCATTTTCACTGGGGAGAGGTAGTGTCTCAAAGTAGCTATAATTTGCATTATCAAATGACTAAGGTAAGTCAAGCACATTTAAAAATAGCTATTGGCTACTTATATTTCATTTTATTTAGGACTTATTTGGTTCACTGGGCCACATAAAGATTTCCAGTTTTATTTTCTTACAATTGGACACCTATAGTACTTTGTAAATTCTATATATTAACCTTCAATCTGAGGTATAAGTGGTAAAGATTTTTTCCAATTCTGCTTGCTACTTATGCTCTCTCCTGATATGTTCTGTAACTATCTACCTATCTGTTTGTCTGTCTGCCTATCTGTCTGCCTGTCTCTCTTGCCTGTGTAGAAACTTTTTAAATATTTTGTAGTTTCATCTGCTGATGCTTGTGATTATTTCCTGTGCAATTTTCTGTTCAGAACATTCTTCCACCCTATATTATATTGAAGAACTTTTTGTGTTTCTTATAGAATCTCCAGGTTTTAAATTAACTTATCTGATCAGTTTCTCTCTCTCTCTCTCTCTCTCTCTCTCTCTCTCTCTCTCTCTC
>NC_034599.1:87203878-87206752 GCF_900095145.1 Mus pahari
TCTCTCTCTCTCTCTCTGTGTTCTAATTTCACTATTTTTCAAATAGATGTTCAGCTTTGACAGTGCCATGTGTGAACAAGCTAACCTCTTTTCCAGTACGAAAACTCCAGGTTTATTTTTTTTTCCAGTAAGAAAATAGTTGTTCATATACTGTTTTAGAACATGTACAATGAAGTTCTATACTCTCCTTATGTGTGACCTATATCTCACGGTTTATCTTAGATTAATTATTGAAACCACAATTAGAACAAACAGTAAATCTTATGTCTAAAACAAAGTTACTTGTTGCCTTGATCAACTCAGCTGAAGTTCCAACTATAGAGTCAGTTATAGCAGATTCAAAACACTTGTTCTTCCTTGGTTTACACCATCACATGCATGAAATAAACTCCTCTATATTAAAAAAAATCATCATATTCTATTCACTTCTAAAGCATGACTTCCTAATTAGTGAATATTTAATAAAATTCATATTTAAAATATATCTGTACATTAATATGTGACAAATAACAATCTCTTGTATTTTGATTTCATCTTCTGTATTGAAATTTAGTCATTTTCTCCTGACAACAAAATAAATTAAAAACACTTTAAGATTTCATCTCACCTCAGTCAGAATTGCTATTAGTAAAAACATAATCAAATGACAGGTGGTGGCCATGATGTATGGAAAGGATAACTCTTATTCACTGTTAATGAATGTGTATACTTCTGTAGCCACCAAAGAAATCACCATTTATGTTCATCCAAAAGTTAGAAATGGCAGATAAGAGAGATGACCTTGTGATTAAATTCACTGGTTGTGATTTCACAGGACCCAAGTTCAATTCCCACATGACAGCTCACATCCATCAGTCATTTCAATTCTGTAGTATTCAACCTCCCTTCATGGACCCTGTATGTACGATAAACATACAAGTTACATAAACATGCATGTAGACAAAGCATTCACACACATAAAATTATTATTATTATTATTAAATTATTATTTTTAAATGATAAGTGTAATTATATGACCCAGGTATACCACTCATGGTAGTATACATAAAACCTCATTTTCTACTAGAGATGCTCGTCCATGATAATTACTCTCTTCATAGCACTCAGGGTATGTAATTAGCCTACATGCTCATTTCAGTGATGACTGGATGATGGAAATGTTACACAGGGATAGAGTTTGAAATGTAAATGAAGAAAATATCTAATAAAAAAGAATTACAGACGTTAAAAGAAAAAACAATAGAATAATGTTCCACTGTAATATAACAACTGGATAGGTGGAAGTGAAATATATTATTTTGAGTTAGGTAACCCAAACCCAGAAAGATGATGCTACATGTTTTCTCTTACATGAAGATCCTAGCATTAAGTCTTTAGCTTCGTGTATTTAGCTTGAAGTATATACAGAAGACAGGGAATCCGAAATGTGGATGCTTTAAGGGAGGAGAGAAAATTGAATATAGTCATTTAATTTGATTTCAAAAGCTTTGATAAAGACTGTGACTAAAAGCTACTTAGGGAGAGAAACGTTTCTATTATTTCACAGGTTGTAGTCCATACATACAGGGAATCGGGCATGAAACTTAAGTCAGGAGCTGATAGAGAGATCCCGGAGAAGTGGCTCTTAGGAGCTTCCTTCTCATGACTTGCTTAGTCTACTTTCTTATACCCTTCAAGACCACCTAAACATGGATAGCACTGCCAATAGTGGATGAACCTTCCACATCAATACCCAATCAAGACAAAACCCCACAGAATGGCCTACAGGCAAGTCTTACGGAGGCATTTCCTCAATTAGAATTCTCTTTTCCCAGATATGTCTAAGTGTTTGTCAAACAGACAAAAAAAAAATCACACCTATTACTGACAGTCTCAATATTTCTCATTTCAACTTGAGGCAAGTTCCATTAGTATAATGTGTGCTTGGTACTGTCATACTGTATAGTTTGATGCAACCTCATTAGTGAAGAGTGCATGGGCCCTGCAAATGTGCTCACTACTGTTGTTGATCTACATTGAAATTTCACCAAACTATATTCTAAATATTTTTTTTGTAATCTTAGGCAAATGTGATTCTCTTTATTTAATCATAGGAGTCTCTCATGCTGTGAAGGGGAGTGGATACAGAATACTGTTGCTGTTGATGGTGCTCAGAATAAGTAATGATTTTGTGTGCTGTTTACTAAACAAAACACCATTTGTACTATTCCGTATAAGTTTCAGGAAGAATTACAGAGGAGAATGCAAAACAAGAAGATAAGAGGGAAAAGCCATGAAATGTGATCTGTAGGGCATAACACAATCACTGAAACTTGATCTCTTAGCCCTAGCAGTTGCCTACAATAAGCCTGCAAAACATCAGCTCTATTGGTAGCGATCAAAGAGATAGACAAGACTCATTAGGACTCTTTTTCAAAAGCTAATTTATTGAATAGTGATGGATTCTGGGGAAGGGATGTTTAGTCTATACAGTAATGTACTTACTCATAAGCTCATGAGACTCCCTAGTTCTAAACCTGTGGAAACTCAGAGTCCTGACTAAAGGCTAGTTTTATGAAAGCTTGTCAGTAGGTGTGAAGGTGCTGGTTGAGAAGTAACTAGATTTCTCTATGTGCTATGACTGAATTATGTGATCAATCATAAGATCTTATTTCAACTTCTACAGGGTAACCAAAAGCACTAGCAATAGCTTGTCATGTGGGGGATAGGGTCTATGAAACCCCACTGGTGAACAATTCAAAAGCAAATGACCCAATTAATAATAGTGCAATGACCGCCTTTAATCCTAGCACTTGGGAGGCAGAGGCAGGCGGATTTCTGAGTTCGAGGCCAGCCTGGTCTACAGAGTGAGTTCCAGGACAGCCAGGGCTACAC
>NC_034599.1:87206886-87211376 GCF_900095145.1 Mus pahari
CCAATGACAGACATGGATGGGAGGTTGTCTCTGTATTAACGAGCAGTGCTCTTTGGCACATTTTGCAGAGTGGTATAATTGGATGTTCGAATGTCTTATTAGATCTAATTTTAGCTTTTTGAGGATTTTTAACACTTAATTCCCACAGTGGTGGTGGCAGTTTGTACTCCCGGCACCAATGAACAAGTTGAACTCTTGAAAGCATCCTCTGTCATTTGTTTTTATTGATCTTGACCATCTGATGGGGACAGATGAAATCTCAATGTAGCCATGCTGAAGCAGGGAAACTTCACTTTGAATTTTATATTTTCACTCTCAATTACATTCTTATGTACTTATTCACCTCAGAAAGAACTAGAATATCCCATGACAAACTTCAAACCAAACACAATTATCTTCCGAATGGCTATCCTGAGTGTCTAGAAGATCATTAAGATGCACAGAGTATGGGTCAGTAAAAGTGCCTGTTTGAGTTGCTATGTTAATCTAACAGTAAAATGTTTTTATTTAATCTTTTATAATAAACTTATTCTTATTATTAAATAAAGTTTAATGAAACATAAGAAGTACAATTTTAAAAAGTGCTAATGAAAAATAAACCATGACATTAATCCAAATTTGTCCTCTGAAGTATTTAAACCTCACCATTAAATAAGAAGCAGGAATAACAGATAAAATCCAAACTGAATAAAATTATATAAAATTCAATTTATTAAAATTAAGTGAAATGTTAAATTCTTTATAAAAATAAACTAACATCCTAATACTTATTGTGTATCTAGTCACCAATAGGACAATTACTAAAACTTTTCACCTACATTCAGGAATAACTAACTTTTATAACCCATCAGATAGAAAAATTTGCATACTAATACCTCTCTTTATACAAAATTAGCTATATTTAATGTTTTTATAATTGTGTTTGGAAACTAAAGGACAATTTTTTTCTCATCTTGTCCATACATATGCACACACATATACATACACACACATATGCATATATATGCAGTTCAATCGAATATGTGTGTAATATAAATTATTTAATATTAGAATGCATATTTAAGGATGTCATCTACTGTATTGTAGATTCACAGAAGTTCATGTTACTTCCACGGGGGAAAGGAGAGCATGAGGCCTTGACAATGACAGGTAGAATATGCGACTGTCCCAGAGCTTAACTCAAAGCTTTGGCACAAAATCCATTTGACTTCTCTTTTGACCTTTTTATTCTGTTCAGTCAGTCTCTGAGTGAGGGGTCACAAAACTTACATAACTTTTCCAGTGTTTGGGAAGCAAGCCATCTTTACATTGCAGATGGTGCAAAAGAAATATTTCCTTTGAACACCACTAGTCATAGTGCAGCTTTTTAACATTTGTAGGTAAAGCATTGTCAGGACTAAAAGCCAAATCTTGATTAACCAACATGTTCATGCATTTGACAATGTGTGTGTGTGTGTGTGTGTGTGTTTTCTTTGGAGATCCTAGAACCAAAACTTTTTTGTACATATGATTCAACTCAGCAGAGTGTAACATATTCTTATACACACTGTAATAGAACTTTGAGATACATGTGGGCCCTTCCTGGTAAATGTTTCTTAGAGTCAGAGAAGCTTAATAACATTTTAAATAGTATTTGTTTTTATGATGTGTGGCTTTACAGAGCAAAAATAAATTCCTCTGTAAAAAACAACTAAAAGAAATTTCATATGTGTTTTGTAAATAGTTATCTTTACTCTATAACTAACTTGTTCAAAAGCAAGCTGATCATCTTTCTGAAAATATGGTTTCAGAATAACATAGTACAGAAAAATGTCATGAAACCAGGAAGTGGGAGAACATAGACTTTTGTGTTGGAAATGCTTGCCTGACCTAATAAGCAATTTTACAGTTTCACTTTTATGATATTTCATGAATACTTCTCATACCACACTAGGCCTACTGTTATTGTCCTTATGGTATGTAGACTCAACCTTCATTCCAACATATCCTCATCACAGTTAACTATGTACAGACAAAAGAGTAGTGATGATAAATAATCTGAAGCAGAAAAATCACATGGGAGATGAGAAGTATAGGAATGAACGTTTCTGTTAAACACTGTAATGGGAGAACGAAATCATTTACAGTCATTCGCAATGTCCATAAATGTCCACAATAAGGTTCCCTTTCTTCTGGGATGTGTAGCTGTATAAAAGAGCATCTGAACTAGGGATCATGGTAGCACTTCATTACAGATAACACTACTATATGCCAGGCTGTGAACCAGTAGCTACCTCATTCCAATCTCATTCTGATTAGCTGTGCTGGACAATATGGTTCAGAAATTAAACTTTATGACCATAAAGAAAAAGAATAATGAACTGAGTTTGACAGAGCCCAAGCCCATGTTGTAAAGTTCAGTGGGATGTACATGACATCACTGATGTGAATCACTGAGACTGGGTCTTCACAATCGTGTGCAATAACCACCAAGAACAGGGTAGCTAGGGTCTCGCTGTCAGGAATCTTTCTCAGTACTGCCTCAGTGCTCCTATCAAATTCTTTCTTCTTCCTAAGGTTCTGAGGGATTTTTCCCCTAATCTGTCCCTTAATCCATGGAATCAGCTATGAACTCTCAGCTGACTTTTTGGCTTGAAGACAAACTTCTACTATGAGTGGTTTGCTATGCTGCTCCCTTCTAACACAGAAGCAACCATTATCTGCATCCTAAGGCCATTTTAAGGAAAGGAATTTAAAAGAGGATTTATATATTTATTCAAATCTGGTAGAAACAAATTATGAATAGGAAAATGAAAGCAACTGATATATCATAGGGTGAAATTGGGGAAACCCAATTGTCTGATAGCCTTGAATGTTGCACTAGGCTTACCTACTTATCATAACTCACTCATTTCAATTCAATTTTTCCTAACATATGTGTTGAATGGAGAAGAAAGAGTTACTTGGTATCTTCTGGAATTTGTCACAGGGGAGCCCCAGGGATTTCATGTGTCCCTGATCTAAGACACTCGGTCATTATTTGAGGCCTAACCAGTATAAGTTATATAATTATTTGAACAATGAGGCTACCTTTTTGGCACTAAATAAATACATTTCAATAATCTTAAAACAAACTGAACAATGCACATTCTAACTACTATTTCAGAAATAAAGTTTTAGTAATAAAATGAACTTTGGCCACATAATTTCCCATGTTAGATAGAGCTATGTAATCTTATGATTAGGTCAGGTTTTGTATTTAATATCTACAAATTCCACAAGAGACAACACAATTTCCCAAGCCAGTGATTGCATAGATAATATGTGAACTTCCCTGAATCTTGTCTTTCATCCTGAGAAGGTATACCCACGTGTGTCACTGTAAAGGTCACCTTTAACTCCCTTTCCATATCCTCTTGGTATTTACATTAGAAACTTTGCTCTATAATTGTATTTTATAAAGCTCAAGACTCATTTAAATGCAAGAAAATTAAACTAAAGGGATTTCA
Organism: Mus pahari; assembly: GCF_900095145.1. Taxonomy (NCBI): domain Eukaryota; kingdom Metazoa; phylum Chordata; class Mammalia; order Rodentia; family Muridae; genus Mus; species Mus pahari. Next base: position 87,210,375 of record NC_034599.1, read on the forward strand.
TTTACCACTGGCTATGTAGGGGATAGAGTTATCCAACCTCTATAAATGTTAATGGGGGATTCGTGAATAAATCTCAGAAATACAGAGAAAAATGTATCCCAAGAAGGACATGAAATGGAGACAATAGGCTCGCTAGAGCAAAATTAAATGGCAGCTTGATTTCCAGAGCTGAAACCTCATAAAAATAAAGTCACTTACACTTACAATCACTTAGGACTCATGATTTTATTAAGTAACAATTCACTTGTCTCTTGGGCAACTTAACTCATAAAACTTACAAGAACAATGATTTTTATATTAACAATGATGTATAGTTTTTCAATATTTAATAATCAGGGACAGCTTATATGATATTCATGTACTTTGAAAGTCTCATTTAATGACTATTCTGATGACAGAGTACATTTGTAAAAGTAAATCACCACAAAATTTTGTTGTTACAGGTTTAATGTTAAAATTAGAAGGTACACCACTTATGACTTTAATGAACAGTGGGAGAATGGACCTTTATTTGTGGTTTATTGGAGATGGTTCAATTACATTTAAGTGAGTCAATAATGTTAAACTAGAAAATTGGCATTAAATGTTCAGAAGTCTTAAACTAATACATTTTCAAACTTTTAAATTTGACTTTCTGCTATGCATGAGTTTTTGAATGTACAACTAAATTATTTTTATTCAATGAAATACTTCTCATACCTTATCTGGTGTTGTATTATAAGAACAGAATCATACAAAGTTATGTATCCATATGTAGTAAAATAAAGATATCTATGCAATTAGTGTGAAATATATATGTAAACTACATAATCAGGTTATATTCAATTACTTCACTATAAGTTTATTTAGTCTGTCTCATAATATACTTTCCAAGTATGTCATTAAAAATGATGCCTTTTAAGAATAGATGCTTGTGCTGGCTATTTTTTTTTTTTTTTTTTTTTTTTTTTTTTTTTTTTTTTTTTGTTAACCTGACAAAAACTAGAGTCATTTGGGAAGAAG
>NC_034599.1:87211402-87262489 GCF_900095145.1 Mus pahari
GTGAAATATATATGTAAACTACATAATCAGGTTATATTCAATTACTTCACTATAAGTTTATTTAGTCTGTCTCATAATATACTTTCCAAGTATGTGAATAAAAGTAGAGTCCTGTGTGTATGGAATTGCCATATTTTTAAAATTGGATTGTTTTTTTTTTTTTTTTTTTTTTTTTTTTTTTGTCAACCTGACAAAAACTAGAGTCATTTGGGAAGAAGGAACCACAATTGAGAAAATATCCCTACTAGACTAGCAAATATGCAAGATTTGCATGCATTTTCTTAATTTATGCTTGGTATGGGAGGGCTTCACTGATTGTGGTTGGTGCTGACACTGGGCTAGTAGTCCTGGGGACTGTTAGAATAAAAGGATGAGCAGGCTGTAGGGAACAAGCCAGTAAGCAACTCTCCCCCATACCCTCTACTTCAGTTGCTGCCTCCAGGTTTCTGCCTTGAGCTCTTGCCCTGACAAGCAGTAAAATGAAATAAACCCTTTCTTCCACAAGCTGTTTGTTCATGGTGTTTTATAACAGCAATAAAACTTTAATAGAAACAACACTTTTGCCTAAAAATTCTTTGCCACATAATTTATTAAAAATAATGGATATACTTATCTTATTTCTTTGATGAGATATGCAGTTCAGTGGGAGAGAACTCGCCAAGCAGGCCAGAGTCTTATGTATAATGTCTTACATATCAAATATAAATTAAAATTCTAGTCTTCAATATGCTAATAAATGTAGTTAGATTTGTTTTTGCAAGATAGGAGTTTACTAGGCAAAGCCGCTAAGTTTATAAATGCTATTTATAATACAGGTTGGTAAGTAGTCTTGTGTATAATGTCTTACATAGCAAATATAAATTAAAATTCTAGTCTTCAATATGCTATTTATAATACAGGTTGGTAAGTAGTCATTAAAGAAGTGAACATGGGCTACTTCCTTTCAAGTTCTTGGCCAAGGATGTATCAGAGAGTGCTGAAATGATAAAGACTATGGCCATTGATCCTGTTTTTTCACCAGAACTAGGTAATGTCCTATTGCTGAAAGCAAACCAAACTTTGATTACAGAACATGGAGAAATCAAGTTGCTACTGGCCAAGAAGTTTTCTCCCTGATGGCTAGCTCTCATAGTACATGAAAGTGGTTTGTAATCTACTTGAGAATTCATTAGCAATCTGTCCCGGGTAAATTATAGTAGTAACTAGTGTGACATGTTATGTACAGATGCTATGAGGGAACAGAACAATTTCCCTTTGGATTTAAGGCCCAACTCAGAGAAGGGAACCCACGGTTGTTACTGTAATTCTGGTGAAGAACATAGGCCCCAGGAGAGAACTAACTACTATTATGTTGCTGCATGAACATAGTATCAAGCTGTCTTCTGAGTTCCTTTTTCCATAAAAACAGAGAAGTGCATCTCTCAGACCTCATCAGAGAAGTTTCTTTGTGCAGTAAATAGTGGTTAATGCTGGAATCACAACGATCAAGAGGCAGAGAAAAAAAATGTCAGTGGGGTGCTCAGCCACAACTGCATCACCTACACCAGCTCCTCTCCTCAAGGCTGAGAGGCACTGCAGAAGGAATCCAGGGGTAAGAAGAAGATATCAGAAAGGACAGGGTACAATAGAGTCTTCTGGACATGACAAGACCTTTATACTCATAGACCTACAGCACCTATAGAAACCCTGCCTGGGGTCACTTGATTAAGGAGATAAACTCCCAACCTTCTTTCATCAAAAAGACGACCAGTTCCTTTCTCTTTATCATTGCTGTGATAAGACTCTGAATCTGAGTTTAATGACAGTTCAGTTAGAAATCAATAGAAAGAGTTCTTATCCTAAAACCCCTTAGTGAATATATTGGTCATAAACTAATTAAGTACTCTCTGAACTTAAGCTATTAAACAACAACAACAAACTTCCTGGAGGGTGATAGAAGAAAAGATAAAGTAGTGAAAACACCCTTCCTACTTTTCTCATTTCCCTTCCAGACACTTCCCTCCCTCAAACTCAAGACTTCACAGCTCTCAAAGTACACATGCACTTGCAAAAGAAAGTCTCCCTTACCCAGTGACTTACACCAGGGCTTCCTCATTAGTCTCAAGGGGAAAGCAACAGTATAATAGAGAAGTATTAGCATTGCTTAGATAAACAAAATCCACCTCGCAACTCTTAGCCTGTCCCCAAGGCTCCATTCACACAAGCATGACCTCACTTAAGGTCACTGCCACTAATGACGGTCGATGCCCATGAACTTATCTCTCCACGGCTCAACTATTCCCTTAGCATTCCTAATTGACTTTGTCATTTCCGAGGTCATTCCATTATAAGTCGGGGCCATTTCTGCTGTTGCTGACGAGTGGACCATTTTGGGAAGCCAAGTGTGAAACCCTGAAACACAAGAAAAGTAAACAGCCATACATGTAAGATTTCAATTCGAACTTTCACAGTGAAGAGAATCTTAACCAGCCGAATACACCAGCATTCTTGGGAGACTTATTTCCCTGGTCCCCAAGGAGACATAATAATAACAGTATTTTTTGAGAATTCCCTTATATTCTCTTTGATGCAGTCGCAATTTAACTCCCTTCCCTCTATCTCTTGGGAAAATGAAAAGCTGGCTGGTTTAAACTGCTCTAAGGTTTTATGGTAGAGGAAAAAAAAAGTGTCCTCCAGGGTAGATTACTGCGGCACATAGGCTGAATGCTGATGGGGGCTTTTCGTCTCAGCTCTCTAAGTATATTGACTGATGATTTTACTTAAAGAATTCTGTGGTAATCTCAAACTTTGTTTTTGGGCTCTCTGGAGTTGGATGATCTTTAGTGTGTTTAATGCAAAAGGAGATATAATGAAACTTGTCATGTGGGGGTCATCGTCTGCATCTTACAAGCATGTCCCTTGGAAATGTTAGTGACTGGAGGTTGTGCCAGTGTGTGCAATGCACAGGCAAGTGGTGCCAGAGGAAAGGACTGAGTGCTAACAGCTTTCCACTCATTAGTTCTTCTTAAAGATGCATTATCACTTTATTTTGCTATTTTTATTCTTACATAAATACTAAAGATGTATGTAGTAAACAACTAGATCTAACTTGTACTGAAGGAAATAACATGAAAATGAAACTCCAGCTAATTCGTACTCTTTGACACTTTCAATACTGTGACTTTAGGTCTTTGGGTAGTTGTTTCAATAACAATAAATGTCATGTATAAATATATGTGTGTGTTTTCTTAGTTAATATTGAATATATGTATCCAAAGCAATAGGTGTTAACTACCATACCACCCTTACCACTGACCCTTCCAAACACTTATTGTGCATAAATTGTTTATAATTTACTTTTAATTATATTCACAACATTTATATGTTGATGCAACATATTCAAACTTCTATTTCTTCAACAAATAAAAAACTGAGAGAAACTCTGCCCGAACATTCTAGAATGTTTGGACATGTAGTCCTCCTGTCTCCACATTTTCAAACACTGCAAGATTTATATTTTATCTTGACCATCTAAGCAAATATATTTCCATCTTTTAAAAATTAATATTGTTTTGTAGTTAGTAGGAAAACATGTTTTCATTGTGGTAATTTCCTGTAGGTGCATCATGTACTTCACATTTTCTTTGTTTCCCATTATACTCCCTTGCTCCTTTGCCTCTGTCGTGCTGGTCCCTTCATTCTCTTAAGTAGTCTACTTCCTACTTCCATGTCATACGCATGTGTAAGAAGCATATGTCATCCTTTCAGAGAATGAAAAAAATATGAATGCCTTCATTAACATCTATGCCATTAATATCTGTGCTCATTTATTTCATATGCTTGTTATCTTACAAGACTATTTTGCCAAAGTTTATAATTGTGCACGAGGCTCTACCTCCACTTCACTTGTGTTAGCTGGCTCTCTGTCATCAGTGTTGGCCACATCCTGCAGAGATTTCAGAGTAGCCATGTCACTCAGTTCTTTACTGAGAGTTGATTTAAATTTGTTTTAAAAAAATCTGAAAAATCATGTTGAGTTTTATTATAATCACTCCAATAATGAAATAAAGGGATCAGATCAAAATTTTCTCGCAGTATCCTGGCTCCAGTATCCTGTTTCTGAAGTATTTTGTACTTAATCCCCACGGGAGAGTGACTGAGACCATCACAGATTAAAGCTGCTTCCCTCTTCCTTGTCACAGGCTTTACAATAACAAGTTCTATCCTGGCAGAGGCATAGCAAAGCTATCCAGCACCAAATATGGTCCATGTAAATCTTAGGTTAACTTAACTGTCTAGCACAGTATTTAATGGATTAAAGTGTCATGACCTTGGCATGTGCTGTATTTACCTTGCTTTGTGTGTTCTGTTGGAGAACTGCTGATTATTTTCTGGAGGCTTGTTTTCAAATTTTTCAAAAGAGTTTTCAAGATAATTTCTAAAGATTCAAAATAGAATAACTCACTAAGTGTTGTTCTCCCAGGAGGCCTTACAGTGCTACCTATGTTTTTGCTAAAGACAGGCCTAGGGGCACAGGAAGCGAGGAAATATTTTGAAATGCTCCTCATGATTAAACCAGTTCAATATATTTCCAAAGAATGTTATTATGCAATAAGCTCAAAATAAATTTTAATAGGCCTTGCTCCTGGGAGCTTTAAGCTATTTCAGCTTTTAGTGTATTTAAGTACACTTTAAAAATTGATAGGCATGTACATTGAATGCTTGAATGTGCTCATTCTTTTCTCATTTGACCTGGTCAAGACATGGCTTTCTGATTGTCACCCCTCTCATTGACAGTGTGAACCTGGGAGAGCAGAGTCTAAAAATAAGGCAAACTGGTTTCATACATCGGCCAATTTTATTCAAGGTATCAGAAGAGTTATATTATGAAGATAGTCTAAGGCTTCAGCAAGGTCACATGAACAAAGTTCACATGAGTTCAAGCTGTATGCAGCCACAAGGGCAAGGACTGTTTCAATGCTAAGTTAATGATCACCATGCAGATTATTTGCCTGGAATCTATTTATTTTTGTATTTTATATTTGTATGTACATGAATATTAAGCATGTCAGCTTGCTTTCATATATAGCCCAAGACCACCTGTCCTAGGATAACACCATGCAAAGTAGGCTGGGCCTTTCCACATCAATGACAAATCAAGAAAATGCCCTATAGAAATTATCACACCCCAATCTTATGGAGACAATTTTTTCATTTGAGTTTCCCCCTCTTTGGTGATTCTGGTTTGTACCATCCAGTTGTCATGGCAGTGTGAACTCATACTGTCTTGATCAGCATGAGGACATGTGTTCATGCACCCAAAATACTCTCCGAATCACAAGATCACTCACTTTGGAGAAGGAGTACATACATAGGAAAATGTGTCCATATCAGTATGGAGGTATGTCTGTGCTGTAGTTAAGTTTATTGTGTCCTACTTTGGGGAAAGTGTTTTAGGTTTCACTCTGGCATGTGAAATTTAATCTGCAAATTACATTCCACAAAAGAAAAAGGAAATAAATGTTTTGCATCCTTGTAACTCACTTAATTTTGTTTCTGAATGCTGATTTGGTTTGACAGATTGGAAATTAAGTGCTACTCACTAACTTCTAATTCATATATGTCCCCTTATCCTTGCCAAGTATACTTACTGTTCTCTCCAACTCCGGAGACTCGTGACAAGGCCCTGGCAAGTGAGTCAGTAGGGAGGTATAGCCCTGAAGCCCTTCCATACTCTCACAAACGTGCTAACAAGCCCAAATCAGGATCCCAGGAGTTAGAACCCTTAATGTATACTTTGCAATCAAGATGTTTTAAATATCTGGTTTATACTGAAATCAACATTTACAGATGATTAGTTTTAGTTAAAGGAGTAGCCTCTATCTATAGTAGATATTATGGCTTTTGTAGCTCTATGAAACCTTTTCATAATGCAGTCCTAATATTAAACATGTTTTGACTATATACATATATATACATACATACACATATATATATATATGTATATGGTTTTACATGCATATATTCATATGCACATGTATATGTATATATGATATGTGTATTGTCATGTATAGTCTCTCTCACCACACAAATATATATATATATATGTATGTATATATATATATATATATATATATATATATATATATATATAATTAAATAAAGGATAGAGGCATTATTCTAGTATGTTTCAGAAATGACATGTAAAATGAAAAGCAAATCAAGGTTTATCCCTCAAAGGTCCTCCATATTGAGACCATCACTGCAACCAATGACAAAGTTCTAGTTTTACTTAATCTGAAATGATCAACCTGTCCTCTCTACTTTTATTCTGTAAGGCAAACATATTTGAAACAATCAACACAAGATTTGATCCCACTTCTGTTTCTTCTCCCTTTCCTTGTCTGTGAAGCACACTCCCTTAGCTCTCCTGGACAGAATACCTTCCCAAACCTTAGCAGGGGACACAGCTACTTTCATCAACTGTCAGGAGAACAAATTGGAGTGTGATTTTGTTTGAACTTTTGCTTTGTTAACATCACAGCAGGACAGAAATATTTAAGTGCTTGGAGTCTATTTGTAGAGAAAGACAATGATACAGAGAGACAATTATAGCATAGTAGTGTATTTAAAGGCAGTGTGTGCTATCATGAACTAAAACAGAGATGAATGATCAAATACTTAAGGAGGCACATCAAGATGATGCATGAGATAATGAAAGGAGAGCCACTTTCCTGAAAGGGTTAACATGTGAATGTTATTTGAAAGACAACAGTAAACCGTGACTGGAACTGAACAAGTGGAAGGAAGAGAGTAGTTGAGAGGACAGACCCTTATGAAGGTCATTATTCTAGAGACAGGGGATTATTCTCAGTTTCATCAGTAACACTTCCAAGTAGGTATAAGTATTTAGAATATAGTTACACATTATATTAGCTTAGGAAAATGGCAGTAGTTGTATTTTTTTTTTTTTGTAGGGGCTATGAACTCTTTAGTCATGTATACAGACATTGCAGTGGACAAGGACCCGTAATTCTTTAATAGGATACAATTTACATGCATAATGAACTTCCACTTTATTGATACTTACTGTTGACTCTTTCTGAAGAAAACTTGCAACAAACATGAGAAAATGTTTTAAAAGTTAACATAACAAAAATTACATCATGCCAATTCCCTTTTGGCAAAATATTTAGAAGGCGACGGAACACAGTTGAACAGTCCTTTGGAACAACATGAAGAAGCTACATATTGTTCCCAGATGGAATTTCCACAGAGCCACACAACATGTGCTGATCTTTTCTGCCAATAGGAGTTCAGCCCTCAGCCCCCAGGTGGAATTTGACTTTAACAGAATCAGCCAGGAATCCTGCATGAGCCAGGAAATATTAGCCAGCTGCTACTGTATTGGCAAGAACTCATTCTTACAGAACCCTACTCTATTCAATACATCCAGGATCTTTCTGGACTGTATCATTGTATCATAGTTAGGTGTTTTTAAAGGGTTAACAATATTTAAGGTATTTATAGATATGTGTGTTGGGTCGCAATCTGGAAACAGTGCTTGGCATATACAAAAGGGGGAATGGGCAACAACTATTTATCAAGACAGTTTATGGTTACAATTGTGATTAAGAGTTGCTTTAAATTGTGTCTGCAGTTGTGTGACTATAAAAACAATTTTAATATTTAACTGTGAAATAGCTCTTTACAATTATATTATGAACTTGAAAAAAAACTAGCTCTAATTTTGTTATTGTTTTCTCCTTCCCCAAAGTAGTCGAGAAATACAGAACAGCTATGTCATTTTGTCTAGCACATGTTTTAGTAAGTTTTCTAATATTGTGTTTTAACAGTGTTTAAATTATTTTATTGCCAACAGAGTTTCAATGACCTCAAAATAAATCATTTTGGAGTTGTTAATATGACCCAAAGAAATTCAGAAATGTCTGAAGCAGAGTTAGTAAAAATTTTAATAATTGCACATTCCAGATATGTCATATAGGCATGTTGCCATTTGGGGGGGGGGAATGGTGTCAGTCTAAGAAGCTGCTATGCACATGGGTTTCAACTTGTACTATCAATCCCTCCTTTATGTCAAACAAGGCAGTGTAGGCATATATATATATATATATATATATATATATATATATATATATNATATATATATATATATATATATATATATATATATATATATATATTTGCAATCTCTGTTTACTAAGTATTTAACACCCTTTCTAGCTCACCAGCCAGCAGAAGTGGTGGAAGAGAAAATATATAAGAGAAGGGGACCTTTTCAGCAATAGTTCTTTGGGAGCAAGCTCGATCTTCTTTCTCATCAGTTCAGTCCTGTAGCAAACACCAGATATGACTCAGCAGCTGCTGCCCAGTCCTCTAGGCACACCTACATCAGGTATAAACCAGCAGTTACAGTCCACTTCTTTCAGTAAGCAGACACCAGGCAGCTGAGTTCAATCCTGAAGAAACCAACAGGTTTGCCAACCAGCCTGACATGAGACCACAGAAGCAGCAAGCTGCCACAGGAATCTTAAGAGCAGTTTGGGGGCAAGCTTTTCTCAATGCCAGTGTTTCCACAAGTTGGGCTCAACAATGCTATGCAAGCCAAACAATACAAGAATAACAAGGCAGAGCAAACCAAATCAAAGCTCAGTGCTCATCTTCCACTGTATGTGGGGTCATATTTATACACCTTCATCATGCATCCTTTCACATGTTTGCTATATCAAAACATCTTTTCACCTTTGCTTGCTTCAGGAAAATAGTCTTTCACGTATTTGTTATGATATCCTTTCACCTGTGAGTCCTGGCAAAAGGGCATTTGACATAACTAACTTTTCAAAGATCTAGAAGTTTCTACTTCCAGTCATATGAATCTGATGCAGGCTAAATTCCAAAAGTGAAAAAAAAAGTCAGTATACATGGAAAAAATGAACTAAATAAAAAGAATCAAAATGCTATTAGAGAGGCACCAAAGATACCATCTTTAGAAAAAATGAACAAAACAAAAACCCCGAAATACCAGACAACTCCTGAAAAGAAGCAAGGGCAGGGAGTTGAATGTGTGGACCTGTGGTTCCCAAACTTCCTAATTCTGTGACCCTTTAATACATGCTGTGCTGACCACTGCAACCATAAACATGTTTTTGTCACTACATCAAAATTTTGCTCCTGTTACAAATAATGATGTACATGTCTGTGTTTTCCCATAGTCCCAGGCAAACCCTGTGAAAGGGATCTTTGGAACCACAACGTAGTCAAAACCCATAGGTTGAGAGCTGTAGGTAAAATCTCTATTTATTGTTACTGTTCCATAAAAAAAATTCTTCTGTGTGGAACTTCTGGCAGGTTGCTAACAGCCATTCCTCCTGCCTGCCTACATATCGGCTGTTTATTCCACCACCCGACTTCCACTGGCACCATATGGAGCCTTACCTAGAATTTCAGGTAGTGACCCTACACCCATTCTGCTCACTCATCAGTGGATCAATCAACCTACCAGACTCACAGACCCAGTTCAGATAGAGACCCCGGAAATACTCCATCACTCCACCTACAAAGATGTTCTGAGACTAAATAGTGTTCTGTGCCCTGAATCCCAGATAAGTACTTGTAGACTGGTTTTAACATCAACAGCCTTGTCTTGAGGAAGATGTGCCATGCTGAGTCCCAACCTCATTCCTATTGTGACTCCAGCTGCTTTGACCCGAATATCATCTTTAGAACTTAGTGAACCCTTTACAAACATCTAGAGAATGGTTTTCCCTAGTCTCAGAAGTTCCACCTACTTGAATAACCATGAAGATGTGTCTCTGCTAGAAATTCACAATTCTATTGCAAGGTTCTCTGAGAAAATCAACTTAGTTGATATATGTGACAATGAATTCAAAACAGCAATTATAAGCATGCTTAATAACCCAAAGAGAGCAATGAGCAAATGCCCAAAGGAGGCAAATGAAAATATAAGCAAGCGGTTGAAGGAAATGAAACTTCAAATGAAAAACTCTGGAAATCAAACAAAAACCTCTGAAGAAAGTATCACCAACAGATTAGAGGGAATGTCAGATCTGAATGATGAGGTAGAGGAGATGGATCACTTGATCTAAACAATGTTAAATTATTTTATCATCAATGCAAGTCTGTATAGGTAAAAATGACTTTCATGGTAGAGCTATTTTCTATAGTCTTCAAGAATATCTTTTGTGGAAGTTTCTAACATCAGAGGGATAACATTCAACAATTCTACAGACCTAATCCTTAGCAGGACTTCATCCAGGTCCATCTGCTTTGTATACTTTCTTTCCTATTGCATTTCTTTTACTTTACTGGAAAGCCCTGAAAATCTCACCAACCTCTACATTGCAGAAACCTTGCAAAGAATCCTGGTGGTCTATTTCTTAGAAGAAATGTAAGAAGATGTTCTGCTGAAGCTGGGTGTTCATATATACAAACATAAAGGAGCAATGTGTGAAGTGTGTTCCCGCTCTCACTTGTCTTCATTAGCCCATCATTTCATCTAAGAGGCTTCAGGAGACAAGCAGGATTGTGTACATCCAGGGAACACGGCCTTTAACATCTTACATGACCTGAGGATGTATCTGAGTTGGTAGACTGCTTGCCAACATGCACAATGCCCTGGAATTTATCTACAATACTTCAGAAGAGGTGTTTCATGGTATAGCCATAGCATTTTGCACAATGTTGTGACCAGAAGTTTTCTGTAACAGATTGAATTCCCTAAGAAGACATGGTGCGTACTTATCAATTTATCAGGTGATATTACAAAATAACATAAGAGTTGTGAAAACTGGCTGAGCCTTGAAAAGACAAGAGGAATTGATTGGGGATAATGTCATTCTAAGTTGATTTTAGGATTATAATATTTTTACAACTAAGGAGGAATATCCAAAAAGTATGTTGGAGTTTCAAACCCAAAATATTCATATTTTGGAAGATAAAGTCTTTAAATATATGAAATTAAAGTAAGTTCATTTATTAAAGGCAAAAGTAAACATTTATACACATCATCACAAAAGACTGAACAAACTTTTCTCGTTAATTTATAGTATAATAGAAAAACATTTTATGAGGACATGGGTAGACTTACCTATTTCAATCACATTTTCTGGATTCTGATTCTGGAATAACCCAATGGCAGGAAAATCACATTTTTCCAAGTAAATATGCAATTAAATTTATTTGATTGTTAAAATAGTATCCATGGATTTGAACATGTTTTGATGCAAACAAAAACTAAACAATTAAAAAGTAAGCACCTAAATTATCTATGGATGACATTTTAAAACATCACACAGAATTTTTGAAATTATTTTTATTGAGAAGTGAGAAGCCAGCAGAATAGGGAAAGTGCTCTCTGTGAAATCATTAGGACTTGAATTTAGATCCCAAGCACATACACAGATCCAGATGAAACATGGAATTCCAGTGTTTGATGGAAGGTTGTCTGAGAAGAGATAGGAAGGTCCTTGGACCTCATTTGCTGGCCACTGTATCTAAATTAGTGAGTCTTTAGTGAAAAGCAATGTCTCAAAATATAAGGTGGAGATAGAAAAACAAAACAACACATTATCATCTTCTGGGTCCCATACATGAACATGTACACCACATAAATATATTATCTATATTAATATTTGTTATATATATATATATATATATATATATATATATATATATATACTAAGACCTTATACAATGACTCATTATGTCCTGTGCTAGGTAGTTGTCTTAGTCAGGGTTTCTATTCCTGCACAAACATCATGACCAAGAAGCAAGTTGAATGAGAGAGAGAATGTTTTCAACTTAATAGAAATGAAAAATAAACTATGTAATTCAGTGATTAAGGAAAAATATATCTAAAAATGTATTATTGTAAATGAAAGTTATTTTTAAAATTTTATTACATTTATTTATTTATACTTTTATGTATTTATTCACTAAAATATTTATTAAGTGTGTTAAACATGTGTGTGTTCCACATGCATATGTCTAAGAATAAGTTTGGGAGCTTAGTTCTTTCCCATCAAGTGGTTCAGAGGGCCTATCTCAGATCCTTTGCTGGCTGAGCTCTCTGGCCAATACATAGAATTAAAGGAGGTACAGTGTATCAAATATCAGGTTAAAGTGTTTATTAAAAAACACTAAGCAGAAATGACATATATGCATTATATATATATAATGCATATATATTATTACATATATGATATATATATATATATATATATATATAATCTAAGACCTTATACAATGACTCATTATGTCCTGTGATAGGTAGTTTTCTGACAATGACACAAACTAGAGTCATTGAAATGAAGGATCACTAGTTAACAAAATATTCTCACCAGACTTACTTATAGGAAAATCTGTGTGGACCATTTTCTTGATTGACGATTGATACAAAAGGACACCTAGCTCTCTCTGTTTGATGCAACCCCTGGGGTCTTGGTCCTAGGTTCTACAATAAAGCAGGGAAACCAGCCATGAGGAGCAAGGCAGTGAGCAGAATTTCACCACAGTCTCTGCTTCAGTTAGTGCCTCCAGGTTCTTGCCTTGAGTTCCTGCACTGACTTATATGAGTGATGAATTGGCAATTGAGAAGTGTTAGATTTAAACAAAACTTCTCACCAAGTTTATTTGGGTCAAAATGTTTTATCACAGGAATAGAAATTCTTTTTTTTTTCTTTTTTTTTTAATTAATTAATTTATTTAAATTATTTTCTTTATTTACATTTCAAATGCTATCCCGAAAGTTCCCTATACCTGTCCCCCACCCCTGCTCCCCTACCCACCCACTCCCAATACTTGGCCCTGGCATTCCCCTGTGCTGGGTCATATAAAGTTTACAAGACCAAGGGGCCTCTCTTCCCAATGATAGTCAATTAGGCCATCTTCTGCTACATATGCAGCTAGAGACTCGAGCTCAGGGGGTACTGGTTCATTCATATTGTTGTTCCACCTACAGGGTTGCATCCCCCTTCAGGTCCTTGGGTACTTTCTCTAGCTCCTCCATTGGGGGCCCTGTGTTCCATCCAATAGCTGACTGTGAGCATCCACTTCTGTGTTTGCCAGGCACTGGCATAGCCTCACAAGAGGCCGCTATATCACGGTCTCTTCAGCTATTAAAAACAATGAATTTATGAAATTTTTGGGCAAATGGATGTATCTGAAGAATATCATCCTTAGTGAGGTAACCCAATCACAAAAGAAGTCACTAGATATGCACTCACTGATAAGTTGATATTAGGCCAGAAACTTAGAATACCCAAGATACATCTTGTAAAACACGAGAAAACCAAGAAGGATGACCATCATGTGGATACTTCATTCCTCCTTAGAATAAGGAACAAAATACCCATGAAAGGATATAGGTACAGAGACAAAATTTAGAGCTAAGATGAAAGGATGGACTATCCAGAGACTACTGCATCCGGGAATCCATCCCATCATCAGCCACAAAAACCAGATACTAATGCACATGCCAGCAAGATTCTGCTGAAGGAATCGAAATTCTAACTAAGTCATACCATGAGTCAAACTTTGCAAGGAGCTAGAGGTACAGGGGGCGGGGGGGGGGGGAGAGTGGAAATTGGCAATAACAAGAAAGAGAAGATGTCATAGTTAGAGTTTCACTGCTATGAAGAAACACCATGAGCAAGGCAAATTTTATAAAGGGCAACATTTAATTAGGGCTGTCTTAGAGTTTCAGAGTTTCAGGTCATTATCATCATGGCAGGAATCATGACAGCATCCAGGGAGACATGGTGCTAGAGATGGAGCTGAGAGCTTTACATCTTGATCCAGCAGCAGCCTGGAGGAGACTGTAAGTCTGCCTACACAGTAACATACTTCCTCCAAATTGGGCCACACCTACTCCAACATGCTACACATCCCATGAGTCAACCATATTAAAACCACCAGAGAAGAGTCTCCTCCAGCTCCTGAGCATTGGAACATATGCCTGTAGGCGTGGTACTCCAAAGACTGAACTAGGAATGTGCTACAAACTCAAGACAGTTTTTGTAAACCTTAAAAATAGACAAACAACTAACTAACATGACAGTTATCAATATAGATTCTTCAGATATGAAAAAATATGAAGGACTTTCATATGAAAGCCAATATATAGACTGTTGTCTATAGAAAAGGTACATATCACATTTTTCTTTCCTTTTGATGAAATTAATTTTTAAATTCAATCAATGTTAATTAAAATCTCTATGAAAATTTGTAGAACTTTATGAAGTTATACTAACATGCTTGTAGAAACTCAAAAAACTTGGAAGGTCAAAACACTTTGTAAGATCAACACAGATGACTCACATTACCCTCACTCACTAACTCAGAGTTGTAGTAGTTGAGAGAACGGAGAGAGTAGATAGATGAAACATATGGAACAAAATAGAATCCAGAAAGAAACCATTGTGGAAATGGCTACTTGACTTTCAGAAATGTCACCAAAGAACCCAAGGGATAAATAAGTCATTTTGATAAACGATGCTGGAAAAGTATGTGCAGGTGAAAAAAAAAACCCACGGGAATCAGTCTTAGCAATGTCTTGATTATTATATAATTCTTAAAGCCTGAAATCACAAAATGAAAATAAAATTAATAAATTGAAATTAATAAAGCATGGCCCAGAAGAGGACAATAATAAAAGTAAGCTAATAATATAACTTTTGATATAGAATATTTGCTTGTACCAGTAAAGAATTGACTTGCCAAAAAATGATATTGTAGCAAAAAATTAATTAACAAATGGGTAAAATATGACTATTTATTTCAAAATATGTGAAAGTAGCTAGGAAGTGCATGAAAATAAATTTTGTCATTACAACATAAGGTTGCCTAAGCTGCAAAAGCTTTATATGCTAAAAATTGTATATGGGCTGGTGAGATGGCTCAGTGGGTAAGAGCACCCAACTGCTCTTCCAAAGGTGCAGAGTTCAAATCCCAACCACCACATGGTAGCTCACAACTATCCTTAACAAGATCTGACTCCCTCTTCTGGAGTGTCTGAAGACAGCTACAGTGAACTTACATATAATAAATAAATAAAATCTTTAAAAAAAATAAAAAAAAATTGTATAAAAAATTAACATGGCTCTTCAAGAGGTGAAAGACTGTCCAGCTAGTGAGAATGATTAATGTCATATTCATTTTGTATATCTGGGTTTATTTCTTTATGAAATAAACTATCACAGACTGTTCTAAGATTTCATCATAAAGATATACATTTATGCAAAGCTATAGTCATAATATTTCAACACTTGAACAAACTACAATTTTGTCCAACAGAGGAGTGGCTAAGACAAAAGTGATGTAGTCATTCAATGGGGAGTAGTCAGAAATAAAAGTTATGAATCTCAGATACATGCTAAAACAAGAATCAGTTTCTGTGATTAATATTACTGTTAACTACTGCTTAGTGATTCCATGTAGTTACATGAATAATTTTAGAACAAATGAGGTTTAGTATTTGGTAGCAAAATTCTGAGTAGCTTTTTGTGAGAATATGGCACAGTAGGATTAACAGAAGTTCAATCCCTAAATAAACTACAATTAATACATATCTATTATCTGGATGTTTACGGGAGCTTCAGAGAAATGTATATCTAGACAATAGCTGGAGTTTATTTGTCAATCATATAAACCACAGTGACTTAAGATTTTTTTTAGATTGAACATTTAATGAAACAGAAGCAATTTCTCATATATGACAAATGAATATTAAAAGGAGACTAAGATGAAATATTCCAACCCAATATAAAAAACCTTCCAGAAATTTATGTATGTGAGATTCTTAGACTTTTCAACATCATGAGGATCAAAATCTTACTGATAACTCTTGTGCTTGATTACAAAAGACGGAGAGTCATTTTTTGAATGATGGAGTTTCCATTCTTTCCAGTTAGAGCATTCTGGACATGAAAGGTGGTCATGGATCTATATTAAGAATGTACTTAAAGTTAACATTTATGTATGCATACATACATATCTACATATACATATAGCATAAATATTTATGTAGGAATGTTTCATTTGGAAATCCAGTGAAAACAGAAAGTTAGTAATGGATTGTGAAATCTGTTTTATAGAAGGGGAAATAGTTTATAGTAGTATAAAGGTATAAAGCTGAATGATGGCACAGAGAGGGTTAAATGGGGTTGGGAATTGGAAGGCAGTGTCAATGTGGGAATAAAAGATGGATAGTTAACATTAATCCCTTTTGAAAAAGTCATGTGGAATCTTGCTACTGAAGAAGCTTTCTCAAGTATAATAAACAAAAATAGATATAGTATAAATGGAATTACTCATTAATAGGGTAACAACAGCCCTATTGGACTCTACCAAGTAACAAATGAAAAGCTAGTATCAGGAATGGCTTACCTATTTTAGAATTGTTGGCTCTAAAGTCCCCCCCAAAACTAGCAAACATTATCAATGTTCTTGGTTACTCTCCAGAACTTAACTGTATGTTCTTACTGTTTCGACACCGCATACATGAGGGCATAGAAAAATCAAGCAAGTACTGACCTGAAAGCCTCATCCCTACTGGCTAGCTTCTATAGTGCTATGGCTGTCTCCATTGTCAGAGAAAGCAGTCCTCAGTGCCATCTATCTGCGAATGCTGAAAGGTCTAATAATGATAGTCCCCGGTGACATACACCAACTCGTGCAATAGTGGCACGAATGTCACAAGAGTAAATAACCAGTTTCTGAATGGATTTAAGTGTTCCTCCAGAGGATTAAACCTGTATATAGCACCATTACTGGGGCTAAAACTTGTAGATAAATACTCCAGAAGAAGTAGGGATAAATTTACTACTACTATTTTGCTAAATTAACATCACATTTAACTGACTCCTGATGGCTTTTGTTAAACCCATAGATTAGTTCATCTTCCAGGCCTCATTAAGGAAGCTTTATTTTTAGTTTGGCAATTAACAGAGACCCCAAACTTGTCAAGATGTAGAGAAAAATATATTGTGGAGTACTTGGCTCTAAATGGGATCTATGTACTGAGATCTCCTCTCAAGGCTTAGGCATCAATAGAAAAGATGAGACAGAAAGAGTATAAGAGCTTGTGGTGGTGAGTGACTACAAGGAAACAATGTTTGGGACCACACAGGGAAGTTGCACAAATAAACTCATAGCAATTGTGTCAGCATGCAAAGACCTATGTAAGCTTAATTTAACATAATCCATGCAGAGAGAGAAGGCTGTTCATAAAATCTAGCAGTAGCCGAGGACCAATTGCCAACTGAGAGAAGGGGTCAAGTATTTTTTAAAGATTATAGCCTTTGGTAAGTTCTGCCTTCCAATTGGAAGTCACATATTCAAGTGCATATCAGCATCACAAATTGTTCTTTGTGGAGTTTTACAAAAAGAGGACACAATGTTTGGTTAATAATTAGAGGAGTAGCCATGTGGTCGTTGCACATACCTTTAATCCCAGCACTTGGGAGGCAGAGGCAGGCGGATTTCTGAGTTCAAGATCAGCCTGGTCTACAGAATGAGTCCAGGACAGCCAGGGCTATACAGAGAAACCCTGTCTCAAACAACAACAACAACAACAACAACAACAACAACAACAACAAAATAAGTAGAGGAGTAGATCTCAGAGAAGTTGAATATGATCAAAATACATCACATGAATGAATAAAAGAACTAATAAAAGGTAGAAAAATTGAGTCAATCCTAATAAACACTATATTTCGGGATGAATTAATTTGGTGAAGTATATATTGTATGTAATTTACTGCAACAAAAATTGAATTACATATATTATCTGTATAAAACATCACTGCCTTTGGGGGGGGTAAATTTCTGAAGGGACATCATTTTCAACACATATGATTAACTGCATGATAGAAGGGTCCATATTTTTTATGCTAAGCTGTATTTCTTGTTTACTTCCCATAAACTTCTCAACCTGGGACATATTTGTCTTTGTGTGCCATTCATACCTTCCTAATTTATGGTGGTTTAAAGTACCTGGCGATGTTCTGGCAGTCACAACTACAGGGCTCAGACTATAATTAGTATACAGTACAGTTAAGTGACCGTGAATCCAATAAGAGATAGATGTCGCAGGAGACAGTCAATACTAAGTCAGATTCTCCTTCAATTGCCTTCCCTTGTGTCAAGATGATCATTCAATCCTGTAGGAGAGGTTAGAAGGTGCAGGGAGATAGGCAGAGAGGGAGGATGAAGTAGTCGCTGCCAGCTGCTGACAGTTGCCTCAAAATTACAGTCTTTGTTGAGAAACCCTATGAGGATGGAAGAGCCGGGCAGTGCATCTTGGACCACTTTGGAAGTACCTTTATAATTGAGCAATTCCAAAAATGGAAACAATATTATAGCATTCATTTTTTTTTTACCCCCAAATCTACTTTTGACTTTCCAAATTTTGATGAGTATGTTTAAACAACGAAAGTTCATGGGAGCCAAAAGCCCTGATATTGAAGAGAAGAAACAGAGAAACAGACAACACAAGGATCATCTGCTCCTGTGGTACAGCCTGAGGTATAGGGCTTTGCTTGGTTCTTTAGCATTATGAGCCTGTGAAAAACATCTTGAACACTTTCACTAGTGAAAAGGATCAAATTGCAATATCTAAAGCCAGGCGTGGTGGTGCACCCCTTTAATCCCAGCACTCGGGAGGCAGAGGTAGGCAAGTCTCTGAGTTCGAGGCCAGCCTGGTCTACAAAGTGAGTTCCAGGACAGCCAGGGCTACACAGAGAACCCTGTCTTGAAACAAAACAAAACAAAACAAAACAAACAAATTGCAATATCTACAGTTTGGTGTGTTTACTAACCAGAAATGTTGGGAGTTAGATTCAAGCTTATTTAAAATCTTTCCATAGTAAGCTCTTATATAGAGAGACAAATATGCATAATTTAAAGGAAGAGAAATAAACACATTACCAATATTCATGTTACTGTACACTGGACAAAGTTATCTTCCATCTCAGCTTAACTAACAATAATAACAGTAGAAAATGGCAATTAGCTTGGTCCTTTAAGTCTTTCCCTGACTATGGCTCAACTAATCAGTTTCTGGAGACCAGCCACCATGAGCATCATTCTGATGCCTTTTTCCCTCTAGGCCACACATGTAAAACCAGCATGGAACATATTTGACCCTATCCAAATAAGTTTCGCAACTTGCATGGCCAGCTCAAAACTTGAAATCTTACCACATTCTCCCCAGATTGTCCTTTTGACACATGGCCAATGTTCTTTGCTGTAATCGACATAATGAACTCATCTGTTAAACCGACATTTTAAAATTATTTCTTTATTTTATGTATATGTGTACATTGTCGATGTCTTCAGGCACACAAGAAGAGGACTCTGGATCCCATTACAGATGGTTGTGATCCACCATGTGGTTGCTGAGAATTGAACTCTGGTCCTCTGGATGAGCAGTCAATGCTCTTAACCACTTAGCCATTCCTCTAGCCCTGTAAACAGGCATTTTTACGGCTCCTTCACACTCACTTCACTGCATCATGTACTAATTATAGTCTGAACCCTGTAGGTATGACTGCCAGAATATCACCAGGTACTGTAAACCATCACAAATGAAGAAGGTATGAATGCCACAGATGTAGGCACAAAAGGACAAATATGTCCCAGGTTGTTCGGTTGAGAAGTCTGTGGGGGAGTGAATAAGAAATAAAGAGTAGCATACAGAAAATGCTGCATTCATTCTTTGGGAAAACCCCTTGGGAGTTTTTAGGGAACACAGGGATGAAGACAGGCAAATGTTAGCAAGGTAGAAAGCACCCATGGGAAAAAAGAAAGGAAAGGATAAAAGAAAAGGAAAGAAAAGAAAACCTCACCTTTCACACAGATGTCTTAATGAGCTCTGTTAAAATTATTTTACCTGTGTTTTAGTTTCCTCATCTGCAAAATCATAATACTCTCTACCTTCTAATTATTTTGAAAAGATAGCATAAGGCATAATTATAGTTTTAAGAATTCTATTCAGTTCCCCAAGAATCATTAAAGTGGAGTCTATACTAAAACTGACTTATTATTATAAAGTAATGTGTCTCAATGCAAGGTAATTAATGAAGACATTTTGCACTATGATAAAAGTGTGGTTTCAGTGAGTACAGAAAAGGAAACTTAAAGCTATTTTAATTAAACATGGGATATTCTGAACTGAAGGAAATCAGTTTTGCCAAGCTATTTGTATACCAAAAGAACAGAATTCAGGGAGCTAATTATCCAAAGGTCAAGCATTGAATGAATCAGTTCATAAATACTAATTAGTGTTTTACCAGTGATTGCATGAGAACATTTATAGATGCAAAATTAAATAATAGAGATTTTAAATGGAGAGCGTGGGTGACTTAATAATTTATTCCTCCCACTCCAGTTAGGATTTCTGACTATTCTTTTTCTCTAACACAATTCAGCAATCTCTCTTTTTCTTTGCTTTCCTCTCCTCTTTCCTGTGAGATTAGAATCATTGACATGACTTTAATTAGTTTACATTAAGACTAAGGAAGAACTCTTCATAGTTGAAAGGAAATGGTATTTTAAATTAAACTAGGCTATGCTTTGTTTATGTGCATTTCAATCTTTTCATTTCCAGAGAAGCACTTTGTTCCACAAAGCCATGGGTTCTCCAAATACAGTCTCCATTAGACTAATGGCTGTGTCGAGTCTTGCTTTAAGCATGACAATTGCATCTTCATTACGGCCACTTGCATATAGCATCTTAAAATTAAAGTATCTATAGATGATAATGTTAAAATAATGAATCTCCTTAGGAAACAGCTCACTTGTGTGTTTCAATAACTAACATCAATGGCATACATACAAGGATGACAGGCTCAGAAGGAAGACAGTATTAAAATGTGGTCCTGGAGAGAGAAAGACACAGTCTAGGAGCACAGGCATTTATAGAGAGTGGGCATTGTTTGAGGAAAAGAAAACAAGCTGTAGAAGAAATTTCCAATCTCATACTGCAAAACACTTTAATGTGAAGAAAAATAAATATACTCCATTTCCAGCTTTGACTTTATCCCTTCACTTTTGTTTTAAAGAACAGATTGACACCATGTAGTCAAATTTAATAGATATTGTGAAAATATCTTCCACAATACACACTCACATACACTCTTGTGAACACACAGAGAAGTCACTTATACACACACTCAGAGCACATGCATGCACCTATTTATGTGTACACAAACACATGCACATACTTGTAAAGTCATGAGTATATCCACACACCTATGAAAACACACAAGCACTCATAGACATATGTAGATAAGCACACAAAGATGTGGGCACACATATATACACACAGAGTTATGACTTTCCCCATTACTAATTTATTTATTTATTTATTTATTTATTTATTTATTTATTTATTTATTTATTTATTTAGTTGCACTCCAGATATTATTCTCCTCCTGGTCCATCCTTCCACTGTTCCACATTCCATACCTGCTCCCCACCCTCCTGTATCCACGAGGCTGTGGTGAGATTTTCATTCTCTGGAAGGTTAGGTGCATCTTCTCTGATTGAAGGCATTCCTCTGCTATATATGTGTTGGGGACCTCACATCAGCTGGTGTATGCTGTCTGGTTGGTGGTCCAGTGTTTGAGAGATCTCAGGGATCCAGGTTAATTGAGACCGCTGGTCCTTCTACAGGGTCACCCTCCTCCTCAGCCTCTTTCAGCTTTTCCCTAATTCAACCATAGGGGTCAGCAGCTTCTGTTCATGGATTGGGTGCAAATATCTACATCTGACTCTTTCAGCTGCTTGTTGGGTCTTTCAGAGGGCCGTCATGATAGGTTCCTTTTTGTGAGCGCTCCATAGCCTCAGTAATAGTGTCAGGTCTTGGTACCTCCCCTTGAGTTGGATCCCTCTTTGGGTCTTCGGGTCTGTCACTGGACCTTCTTTTCCTGAGGTTCCTCTCCATTTACATCACTGCAGTTCTTTTAGACAGGAACACATATGAGTCAAAGTTTTGACTGTGGGATAGCAAACCCACTCCCTCACTTGATGTCCTATCTTTCTGATGGAGGCGAGCTCTATAAGTTCCCTTTTCCTACTGTCTGGCATTTCATCTGAGGTCCCTCCCTTTGAGTCCTGAGAGTCTCTCACACACACACACACACCCAGGTCTCTGGTGCATTCTGGAGAATCCCCCCAACATAGCTCCTGAGGTTGCCTGTTTTCATTTTTTCTGCTTGCACTTAGGGCTTCAGTTCTTTTCCCTGATATAAGAGTTTACCCAATACCAGATCAGATGCTCCTCCTCACCCCACAACCCCCATCCAAGTTTCATCCCAGGTCCTTCTCTCCCTCCCTATTCTGATTGCTTTCTTCTCTCTCTCAAGTAGGACTCCTCACTTAGGGCCTTCAACTTGTTGATCTTTTTGAGTTCTGTGAACTTTATTTTGAATAGAATGTACTTTTATTTTCTTGGCTAATATCCACTTACTTATTAGTGAGTACGTAACGTGAATGTCCTTTGGGGTTTCAGCCACCTCACTCAGGATGATATTTTTTTAATTCCATCCATTTGCCTGCAAAACTTAGGATGTCCTCGTTCTTAATAGCTAAGTAGTAATCCCTTGTGTAAATGAACCAGATTTTTTGTATCCATTCTTCTGTCCTGGGACATCTGGGTTGTTTCCAGATTCTGGCTATCACAAACAAGGCTGCTATGAACATAGTGGAACATGTGCCCCTGTGGCATGGTTGGGCATCTTTTGGGTATATTCTCAAGAGTGGTATTGCTGAGTCTTCAGGTAGATCTATTTCCAATTTTCTTAAAGACCTCCAAATTGATTTCTAGAGTGGTTGCACCAGTTTGCAATCCCACCAGCAGTGGAGGAGTATTCATTTTTCTCCACATCCTTGCCAGCATCTGCTGTCACCTGAGCTTTCTTTTAATCTTAGCCATTCAGACTGGTGTGAGGTGGAATCTCAGGGTTGTTTTGATCTGCATTTCTCTGATCACTAAGGACTTTGAACATTGCTTTAGGTGCTTCTCAGCCATTCAAGATTCCTCTGTTGCGAATTCTAGGTTTAGCTCTATACTCCATGTATTGATTGGTTTGTTTGGTTTTTTTGGTAGTTAGCTTTTGGAGTTCTTTGTACATTTAGGATAAAGCCCTCTATCAATATGGAGTTAGTGAAGATTTTTTTCCCAGTCTGTAGTTTGCCAATTTGTCTTATTGACTATGTCCTTTGTGTTACAGAAGCTTTCCAGTTTCATGAGGTCATATTGCTTTACTAAAGAGCAATAGTCATAAAAACTGCATGGTATTGGTACAGAGACAGACATGTTGATCAATGGAATAGAATTGTAGATCTAGAAATGAAACCATACACTTACAGACACTTAACAAAGAAGCAAAATATACAATGAAAAAAAAAGAAAGCATCTTTAATAAATGTTGCTGGTCTGACTGTCTTCATGTAGACATATTTGTCACTTACACAAAGCTCAAGTCCAAGTGGATCAAGGACCTCAACATAAAACCAAATACACTGAATATGATAGAAGAGAAATTTGGAAAGAGCCTTGAACTCATTGGCACAGGGGGAAATTTCCTAAACAGAACTCCAAGTGCCCATGCTCTAAGATCAAGAATTGATAAATGGGACCTCATGAAATTGAAAAGCTTCTATAAGGAAAAGCTCATATTACTTAGTGTTTTATAATTATGGAACTTCTGTTATGATGTGTGAACTAGTATTAACAATGTTAGTTAACTAGCATGCACAGTTAACAACAAGGTTGTTCACTTATGTAATTCTCAGTTTTGATCGATATAGAGTAACATGGAATGATCATTATATTGTCACAAAAAACAGGTTCTATTCTTCAACAACTCATCTCTCTCCCTCCTCTAC
The DNA here is from genome assembly GCF_900095145.1 of Mus pahari. Classification (NCBI taxonomy): domain Eukaryota; kingdom Metazoa; phylum Chordata; class Mammalia; order Rodentia; family Muridae; genus Mus; species Mus pahari. The sequence continues at coordinate 87,235,313 of NC_034599.1, forward strand.
TTGCTGGCAATAAGCAATCTTTTTACTATCTTAGTATTTTTCTTTGTTTTTCTTTCTTTTACTGTGTTAGGAATTAAACCCACATGTCAGAAAGTGCTCTGCCATTGATTCACCAACCTAGCAAGTTCATATTTGCTAACACATGTACTTTTCAGGCTGGCTTCTGTGTTTAGCAGTATAATTTAAAGACATGTTAGTGTATTCTTATTTTTCTTGATAATCCACTTATTTACATTGCTGGTTAGTACTTTTTTTGGTAGCCAAGTCACAGTATTATTCTGCTTCCTAGTGGTGGGCATCAGAGTTGTTTCCAATACAGGCATTATGAGTACAGTTGATGCCCAGGCTAGTTTTAGTAATTCACATGTCAGCCTGTACCTATGACTCAAGGTGTGCACCCTGACCTAGGCCCTGTTCCATGAATAATGAGAAGATTCTCATAGTCTGTTACTTTATTTTGTTAATAATCACCAACTAGGGAGTTTCTATTTCAATAATGCACAGATTGTCATTTTGTTCTTTTAAGCATCACATGGTTTGTGTCACAACCAAAGCTCATCAGATTATTTAGATTTTATTCTGTGGCCTTCCTTAAATGTTCTGAAGACTTAGGTTTGGTTTTATAGTTTACTCATAGTTGTTCCATATTAGTGTCAAATTGTTCAATCACTGGTAAAAATAATACTCCTTTTCTGTTGTTGTCCATTCCTCTTTGTCACAGTTCAGGGGGAAAGTAATTGTGAGGATTGCTTCTGACAGCTGTGTTCAGATGAATTGGTATGTGTCTTCCTGGACCCTCATGGGAGTCTCATACTATGCTATTACAAGAAATGTTAAGATCAGGCACTCAGCCTTCTACAGGCATTTACGTGTATAGTACTGGAATTTTTTTTTACAATTTTGTCTTTGGATTGTCTGTTTTATTTTAGCATTTGTGTTGTCCATGTAAAATGTAGAAGCACTTTGACAACATCTATAAAATGATATGAAAATTTTAATTGAAATTATATAATATATATAATTATAAATATATAATAATATATTTATAATTATATAATATATATATAATTATAAATATATATATATATATATATATATATATATATATATATATATATATATATTCAAAGGAAGTTCAAGCTACCATTCTGACTGAATTTAAAACAGTATTTTTCTTTACCATTGATTTTCTCCAGTTTATCCACATTTATCTTAAAGATTAGGTCACATATTGACTTTTTTCTTGGCTCTGGGATCTGTATTTTAGTGTCTGTTATAAATGTTGAGGAATGAGAATTATTATTGCATCAAGGATTTACCTAGTTCCTTTCACTCCTATCTAGCATTCCAACTATTCCAACTGTGTGCATGTCACATCATCTGTTATTGGCACCAAGATTCTGAGTGCTCTGAGATTTCTCATTGTTTGCTTATATCCTTTTTCTTTTTCTTTCTTTCTTTCTTTCTTTCTTTCTTTCTTTCTTTCTTTCTTTCTTTCTTTCTTTCTTTCATTCTTACTGCTTTGTATTTAGAGAAGTTGATGTCAACATATATCAGCTTCACAGTTACATCAAAGTACAGATCACTATTGGGGAGATAGATCCTGAATAGATCACTTTCTGTAGGTCGACATGACTCCTAGTTGAGGGATGGGGCCACACACCCACCTAAGAAATTTGATCTTGAGTTGCTCCTCTCTAAAGGAAATGCAGGAACAACAAAGGAACTGTCATCTGAAGGAATGGCCATCCAGAGACAGCCCCAACTCGGATCCATCCCATGTGCAGGCACCAAACCCTGACACTATTGCTGATGCTATTGTGCTTGCAGACAGGAGCCTGGCATGGCAACAGCTGAGTGAGACAGATGCAGATATTTACAGACAACCATTGGAATGAGGTCAGGGACCTCTATGGAAAAATTAGGGGAAGTACTGAAGGAGCTGAAGAGGATTGCAACCACGTAAGAAGAACAACAGTATCAATGAATTGGATCCCTCAGAGTTCCCAGAGACTAAGCCACCAACTGAAGAGCATACATATGTAGCAGAAGAGTGTCTTGTCTGGCCTCAGCGGGAGGAGATGTGCTTGGTCCTGTGGAGGCTTGATGCCCCAGAGAAGGGGGAATGTTAGAAGGGTGAGGTGGGAGTGGATGTAAAGGGGTGGAGGAAGGGGTGGGGAGATGCATGGGGGGGCTGGAAAGGGGACAACATTTGAAATGTAAATAAATGAATAATTAATAAATGAGTACAGATCAATCATAAGGATTGATTTTTTTAAAATTGTTTTGAGATTTATTTATTTGATGTATGTGAGTGTTTTGTCTGCTTTCATCATGTTTGTCCCTCAAGTTGGAGGATGTCAGGAAAGTTAGTGAGATACCAGGAACTGAAGTTGCAGGTGGTTGTGAGGCACCAACTAGTGTTTGGGAATGAACCTGGCTTCTTCTGTAAGAACAAGTGATGCTAATCCCTAAGCCACCTCTTTAGCCATTCATCTTTATTTTCTTATGATGGCTACTATATTTTTGCTTGTAATGAAAATATCACTATGTGACCAAGGCTGACCTGAAATTTATGATGATCCTCCTGCCTCAGCCTCCCAACTCTGTATGTGTGTGCAAGTATATACATTGACTCCTTTAGTACTCTAAGTGTTGTGTCATCTCAACAAAGTTGCAAAGTCTGATTTGTGTCTTGCTACTGTGAGCTTGCTCATAGTTAGTTGCATTGTAGTTATTGTTGTAGAGCTGCCTCATCTGTGAAGCTGAATAATAACATCATGCAGGAATAGAGTAGATGATGCCATCACTGTCAGAACTGATGTTGACCTGCCTAGGATTTTGATCACTTCCAGTAACATAGTTGTGAGTGTTCTTCTTGCCATATGGTTGATTTTGTCTCCTCTTATTTGTGGGTTTCCCTCAGAGTGCTTTTCTAGGTAGAGTCAGTGTCCTGCAGCTCTCTGTGCTGCTCCATAATTATTATACCAGGTATGTTGAATACAGTCACAGGTGTAGAGATGGGGGCAATTCTATAACCTTATGATTCAATTTAGGCATTTTTTACTGGGCTTGACTCACTTTAGTAAGTTCAAAATTGTTTTACTATTTTTTTCTGTCTTTACATGGCTAGCATGGTTTGAAAAGTCTCGATCTTGTCAAGTGCCTCTGTACATGGTGACAACATGCACATCAATGAGCATCCTGTCAGTTCTGCAGTTTTGTATAAAGAACAGGTGATTGTATTTTATGGAAGTTACCTCCCCTTTTGCAGTCAGAAATGTGTTGAAGGCATTACTGATTTGATTCAGTGTAAATGAAAAGGAAAAATGGGAGGGAGAGAGAGAAAGAGAGAGAGAGAGAGAGAGAGAGAGAGAGAGAGAGAGAGAGAGAGAGAGAGAGAGCATAATGAAGGGGCAGGAAACTAAAGACACCAGATGAAGCATGGCAGTAGTCATTGTCTCTTTAATGCCAATTGATTGACACCTAAGCCCAAATTATTTTCATAGTAAATTACATAGACATAGAAAGAGGGTTGTGTGGATTTATTGAACTGAAAAATTTCCCAAATGAACTTGTATTAAGGATCTCTTTCAGAGAGTGAATCAGTATGATTCAGGGAGATCACATATGTTGATATTTAATATGGACGATGCCATAGTTTCTTTCCAGCTGCTATGATCACTTGACAAAAGCAACCTAAGTAGAAAGGGTTAATTTTGTCGTTTGTCGTATAGTTCGAAGTTATAGTTTAGGGTGGTAGGGTATAGTTCCAAGTTATATCTTAGGGTGGGAGGAAAAGCAAGGCATCTGGAGCATAAAACACAAAACCCACAATTAGAAGAGTTGAGCAATGGACACATGCTATCCAGGATCTTCTGCCTATGTAATGGTACCACCCACAGTGGGAAGATCATACTGGAATCAAGATAATCCCTCACAGATTTTCCAAAAGGCTTTTTTTTTTTTTTTTTAACTAAAGTGTTTCTAAAGATGACAATTAGCAGTGGCCATCACATATAGGAAATCTATAACAAGAAACTAGAAAAAGTAAACTTTTGGATGATTTGCATCTGGAATGATCAGCTATCTTCCAGGAAAGTTAGTCATACATAAAACTCACTTGCTACTTGGTTTGGATATCTGTGTCCAAACTGTCCACGGGATAAAGGTTTGGTTCCCAGCATTTGAAATTATTAGGAAGTGGTATATCCTGCATGAGGTGTCATTTTTCTCATGGAGATTGTGGGATACGGATATCTTCCTTCTCTGGTCACAACAGGGCACCTATTTTAGGCATCATGAATCTCTGCCACACTGAATGGACTCATTACAGCATCAATGGGGACACCTGACTGGAGCATTAAATTAGAAAGTAAAATAAATAGTTTCTTTTTGTAAATTGCTTACCTCAGTTATTTTGTTACAATAACAAAAAGCTAATTAGTTACTATTATGAGCATATTTTCTATAAGCTATATTATATAATATTAATATAATATAAAATATAAATACATTTTATTTCTATATTAAAACAATCTTAACCTTATTATGAATTATGTTAGCTCTATACAAATAAGAATATTTCAAATTTGAAATTACTTCAATTGAGAAGATATGTGAATGGGGCAGGAGAGACCACTCAGTGGTTAAGAGCATTGACTGTTCTTCCAGAGGTCCTAGATTCAAATCCCATCATATGATGGCTCACAACCATCTGTAATGAAATATGATTCCCTCTTCTGGGGTGTCTGAAGACAGTTACAGTGTACTTATATATAATAAATATAAATTAATCTTTTTTTTAAAAAAAAGACGTGAATATAGTTAATTCATTATTGGTAAGTTTTAATAGCAGTTTAGGTGTCTAAATACTGATGAATGGATAAAGAAATAAAGAGTCTATGCACCATACAATTTTTTAAATTCATACAGAATGAAATTGAGTTATTCACAGGAAAATGAGTGCTGCTGAAGATAATTAAGATAGTTAAGAAAGTTTCAGAAGGACAAATATGTCTTGCCTCATCTGTGGTTCCGAGACCCTAGGCAGACACACAAAATCACATCATGAAATTAAAAATGAAACTTGTTATAGGGACCAAATTATGAGAAATTAGATAGAAGAATAAGAAAAGAGAGGACTTGGCTGTACAGAGAGAGTATGCTCGATATATACTATATACTTATGTGAAAATTTCAGAAGAAGTAAGTTGTGAAACATAGGAAATGAAAGCATCCAGAGGTCATGGTTTAAAGCTGAGCAGAGAAAACAAAGAGGTTATACATCATTTATTGGCTTCAAAATAGAGTTAGTTAATTCATTGTCCCAATTTGATGATGAGATGCATACTGACTAAGAAGAACTAATGTAATTTGCTTGGAGGGAGACATCTTTTCTCCCATAATTAAAACTAATCTGCTCTAAAAATCATTTGTTCCGTGGAGGATACCATATTTTAAGCAATATATCTTGCTTCTGCTTCAGATTGATGATGTATTATATCAATACATCATTAAAGCAACAGCTTTCAGAAATGATGTATTAGAAGAACATATCACTGGAGAGGTAGTCAGGATGCATGACTCACTAGATATCAAACTCATCTTTGGAAATCTTTTGTTATTTTTTTAAGCAAGAAGAACTGCAGACTAGCACATCTGATTACCAATAAGTTATTCCAAGTAGCCAAATATTAGCATAGAAATAGTCACAGATATGAGGGAAATAAAATTTGTCTTTGGGACAGGTGAGATTGTTCAATCTGTTTAAGCACATGCTCTGTAAGCATGAGGACAGGTGCTGTCATCAGCAGCCTTCCAGACACAGCAAGGGATGTGACAACATTTCTGCAATCAGTGTACAGAGGACAGAGACAGCATTATCAGGATGAACTGGCTGCTACACAAGCAGAATCAGTGAGTTTTTGGTTTAAGTGAGAGAACTTATCTGGATGAATATTGGAAAGAATGATAGGCATAGACATCCATTATCAGCTTCTGACTTCCCCCATACACACGGTTGTTTATTCATGCACATATACCCCTCTCTACACACATGTTCAACAACACATTTAAACACATATACTTATAGTCACTCGAAACATACACATACCAGGTTTCACTTAAGTCCTAGTTGAATGAGAATTCTTCTAAATAAAACTGATAAATGAAGGCAATAAAATTAATAAAAATAATTTAAAATGTATATGACATTTTATCTAATACCTGCCAACCTACTCTAAAGTTTGAATGACAATAGCATGCTTTAGCTCCAAAAGCTAAAGAAATGGCTCAGCTACTCAGGGCACTAGCTGTTCTTCCAGAGGACATACGTTTGTTTCCCAGCACTTATGTGGTCCCTCACAGCAGTCTACTTCCGTTCCAGAGAATCCAAAGCCTTCTTCTGGTCTCCATGAAGACCAAACATGTAAGTGGTGCACAGACATACATGGGATCAAAACATCCATACATATAAAATACATTATAATTTATATAATATAAAATAATGTTTATAAGTAATTTTTTATAATTTATTTTATAAACTATTGATTTAAATTATGTTTCAAATCCCCAAAATTTAATTTATAAATATGAAACATACAAATAGCATGATTCAAGAGACGTTTGTATTATTATGTACTAAAAGAGTATATGGTAGAAACAGCCAAGAGTTTTGTCTTGGTTTATCCAGGCCATTATATAGTTATCAAGGTAAGACTTGAGAAATGACTCTGGAAATGCATATCATAGACAGTGAGATAAATATTATAACACAAATTCACCAGCCATCATAAAGTCAAGTCGTGTGAAAAATTAATAATCAAGTTGTGTTTAAAACTTTTCCTATGCCCACACTTTTCCATTTTTGCCTCCCTTTTGTTCTCAGTTCTCATTTTCTTGTCCACTGGCCATCAAGGACTTTGATGAACTGCTAAATTGCTTGTTGCTTAGAAGTACAAAGAAAGCCAGAGAATCGCATCTCTCTCTGTTCTACTCTACTCATTCACTTTCTCTCCCACACACCCATGCATGAGTAAATTCTCACTTTCCTTCTTGATTGCAGTATACAGTTTTAGTTCCTCAGCCACCCTGTCTTATTGAGGAGTAACAAATATTCTTTAGAATTTCACTTTTGAAATTGGTTTAATTTGTTGCTGTTCTTGTTTGTTCAGATGATAAATGCATATGAATGGGACTTACCAGTTTGTGTAGGGATTCTTCTTGTGATTATTCTGAAGACTATCTTAAATAATTCATAGTTTGACTATTAAACACATGGCACCATGGCATGGGGTCTTCGGATAACTTGTTGGACATGAGAGCTCTTGGCTGCTACCTGAATTCATGCTTCCAAGAGATTGTTGGAAGACCCAGGCACTGAGAGAGGTGGGTGTTGGTTGGAGGAAATACTTCAGTGGGGTCTTGTCTTTTCAGAGTATAAGATTCCCTGGTCCCTCTTTGGGAAACTTTCTGTTTCCTGTTTGCTGTGAGCTGAGCTGCTCTGCTTCACCCCCCCCACCCCTTTCCTCGCTGATGCTAAGAGTAGTGTAGGAAATAGACCATTAGCTGAAAACTTTGAAACAACAAAACAGAAGGATTTTTCTTTTACTTGTATGTTGTTTTTCTCACTTTTTTTTTTTTTTTGATGGTGGTGGTGGGGTCAGAGGAATAAAACATTCATCAGCATACCAAAATAGACATTAATTGAAAATTAGAGTCTAGTAATTACTCCTTGGAATTGCTGCAGAAACTCTTTTCTATTATGCTCCATATAGAAAAAAATGTATTATAATATGGAAATGAAAGGGAAACCAATCTCATTGTTATCACTAGTGCATAATGCTCACCGGACACTCTCAGAACTGTGAGGTGCACACCGAAGCTCGAATACGACCTGTCATACCTTCAGTTTCTATGTAAGAAAACCACTTAATTGGTAATTCTGAAACCACCATAAAATCAGAGTTCAATACAATTAGTGTCATTCTCAGATACGTACTTCTAAGCTCTTCATTTAATTCTAGTCAGCCTGAGAGGAGCAGTGGACTTTTATTGTGCTTTATGAAATCATTTCCGTCATGAATGTGGATAGTTGCATAATTACTTGTTTACTTGTGTATTTGTGTTAGTTATTTTGCTGTTGCTGTGACTGAATACCCAATGAGAAGAAACCTAAAAAAGGGAGAGCTTATTTTCCCTTGGAGTTTAAGTGGGATGTAGTCCATTGTGGCAGAGAATTTATAGTACAGTAACAGACATATGAAGTATCTGGTACCATTGCCTTAGCCATTCAGAAGCAAAGAACTTGGGCATGCAACTAAGACACCCCACTTTAAACTCAATAGTTACTTCATTTAACAAGACCAGTACTTGAAAACCAGTGTTGAAACACTTGAACCGATGGAATACATTTTACATTCAAATGATGACAGCAAGTAAAATTAATTAGCTAGTTCAAATTAAAAACTGCCTGGCCTGGAACTGTGTAGACCAGACTTGACGACTCGAAATCATTCAAATCTGCCTGCCCCATACCTCCCCTGTGATAGAATTTAAGTTCTGTTCCACCACAGCAGGTTTACAATCATTCATTTCAAGTTAGATTGTATAACGTTTATACACATGCAAGCAAAATGTTAATTTACCTAGCTTAATCATTCCCAAATTTTAAAAAGTGTTCCCTGATAGTGCTTCTTGATATAATGGTATACCTTATAATAAGGACACTTACAGTATCTGCCTTACTTACTCAGTGAAGACATCTGAATAAGAGAATCTAGTACAATGTCATGATATTCTGAACACTAACACCAACCAATGTAGCTCACCTCTAATTGTGTTTCAAGTGTGATTTCTTCTTTTCTTTGTAAAAAGGACACCATCTTTTCACCTGCATGGACCAAAAAAATTCTAGATTCTGTGGGTGTAAAACTGTTGCTTACTCTGGTGAGGGGTTTGTGTTAGGTCAGTGAGTGATATCTCCTCATTTAGAATACCTCAAGTAACCATTTCCAAAGAGAGGATGGAAATTAAAGAATGATGAAGGAAAATTGTATCTGTCATGAGAAGTGATGCAAGGTTGTAGACTTCTCAATTAAAAACTAGATGTAGGGGTCTCATGGGGAGAGGAAGTTCATGGAAGTCCTCCGACTGGCTGGAGGCTTCTCTCTTTTGTGCCATACTCTTTCAACCTCCACACTGTGATTTCCTTCTGCCATCCAACTGGTTTTTCTTTTTTTTCTCTGAAAGCCTGTGTATCCTTGTAAATGGTTCAGGCAACTGCCATGTTTGCTTGCTCATGGTGTCCAGTGTTAAAACATTCTGCAACAAAGAGCCTTTATTAACAATGTCAATCATCTACAACTTTAATGCTTTCTGGTTCCTCTTTTAAAGACATTAAGCTTGCCTGGGCAATAGCATATTTCAACCTATTTTTATGTTATGCAAATAAGAATCATACAATAAAATTATGTATTCTCTCACAAGCAAATGTCTTTGAGACTCTTCTTATTCATTGTTACTTCCCGTCTTTTTGTTCCCCTGTACTGTTGTCTCCAACCTTCCCATATTTCTCCTGTTCTGAATCCACTGTGCAGTCACAGCAGAGTGAATACCCATTCTGAACCCTTGCTCTCAGCCATTTCCTATTTTCCCTACCTGGTCATCACCAATCACCAGCCTCCCTTGCATATTCTTCCTGATATCCAATGACTGCATCCTGAAAAACCTCGGGTTGTGTTACTGTTCCATTCTGTCTGCCATACCACCTCCTCCAGATTTCTTGCCTTGATAAGATCCATAAGTTCTTCTGTATCTAATTTTTTACGTTTAAATAGATAATCTTGTCTATAAGTCAATGCACTCTCCTGCTAGTTTTTGATAGTCTCTAATCCTCTGCTTTCCATGTATAGTTAAACGTGCAGAGTCTAAACTTTTGCCTTTTTTCAAGCATAGTATTCCTCAAAGAGTTTTAGCTCAAGAGGCTAATAGGATTAAAATATGGAAGGGCAGTCAAAATAGCTCAGTAAGTAATGGTGAGTGCTACAAAGCCTGAAGATTGAAGTTCAATTACTGGACTCTTCATTATGGGGGGAGTAAACTGACTCCTGTAAATTGTTCTCTGACCATGTAGCATGCTTCCTCTACCAAGTAAAATATGAACTAAGACTGAATGCAAATAGTTTTTAGTTATGATGTGATATATATCAATAATTCTCATGCTACAAATTAAAACTAATGTTATATTGACTTAAAATAATAAACAACAGTAAACTCATTATGCATTAACAAAAGCATTTTATTATAAAATAATTATGGAAAACAATTAAATATGGAGAATAGATTTTAAAATGTTTTCTTGCGGCTGTTTTTCTACTTAATTAGCATATATTTTCACTTTTGTCTAATTATCAAGTTTAAGGGTTTCTTTGTATTTTCATGCACCACTGTAGATGAACAACTTAATATGAACAATTTAAAATAAAAGCAAAAGTAGAATCTTTGTGTTTGTTTTAACTTTCCCTGAGCTAACACACCAAATTCTCAGTACTAGAGGTAAAGCAAATCCAACTTGTTCTCATTAAATTTAGCTTGTGTTAAATTAACAAGAGGTAGGCATCAATTTATACCTGGTTTGGACTCAGAGCAATCTCAGGTCTGAAAGTCCTTCTGATGGGTATAGAAGATACTGGGTTTGGTGTCCTGATGGGATTGTGAGGGCATTAACCCCATAAAGGATGCATTATACTCTCAATGGGCTAATAGGAGGTAGAAAGATGGTTGAAAGTCTTATAATCAGTCACTGTATATGACATTGATCATTTTGGCCATGGCCGTATTATCTCCCTGTTTCCCTCCTACTGTTAGGAGAGATAGCTTATCTACCACACGCTCTGAATCACTATGTTCTGCCTCACTGTCATTCTTCAATCCAGAAGTAGAAATCCAATATATATTAGCCTGAAACTTCTGAAACTATGAGCCAACACATGTAACTTCCCTGACGTTGTTCCTAGCTATTTGTCTGTAGTAAAAAAAAAAAAAAATTAAAATATCCCAGTTCAGGACGTCTTCCCCACTTTAGACCATTTATGTTGCTGGATGAAAAACACACACAGCCTTATATTTTAAATAGCCTTAGGCAGCACAATAGCTGGGCAGCTGCCTACCTTCCAGGCTGTTAGAATCTGAATTTTTTACCGATAACCCCAAGTTATCACTTACTATTTACTATGTTCCATCTGCTGCTCTTGACTCCAATTGGCCAGCCCTTATGGTCACATTTTTATGGCTCAACGATTCCATGGTGTCTCTCCCCCCTCCTGTATGGTTTTATATTCCATGGCAGCATCTTCTTTATCTTCCCTTCTCCTAGTCCTCTTCCCACCGGCATTTCCCAAAGCGTGTGAAACCTCAACCCCACCTATGTTTTTTCTGCCCAACTATTGACTGTTGGCATCTTTATTCACCAATCAGAATTAACTTGAGGGCAGGGTCCCAGGGGCTACTTGCAGACTCCAGGTCTCCCGGGGGCACTGAGCATTACAATAGACAGTAAAAGACAAAACCTCAGCATTTCTCTAGAATAGCAGGGGCAGCACAAAGCCTTTGTCAGAGAGGAATGGGCTTGGAGCTGATCAATACTATTATGATGATTCTGGAGCCCTTCTTCAGATACTGTTTCAGTATTCACTAAAAGATTTTTATTTACCTTATAATGAAAAGATTGACTTGATGGTTAGTTTTTGAGTGTTTTTGCTTGTTTGTTTTTGTCTTGTTTTTTTTGTTTTTTTTTTTTTTTTTTAACATCCTCTAACTAGGATAATAGGATAAGAAAGGTAGCCACATTAAATTCAACTCATATTTCTCGTTCATTTTTAATTCCTTCCCAGCAATTCAGCCAGTACTAATATGCAATTGATTGTGCAAACATTTCAGAATTCAGTGTAACTACTCAGTAAACCCATTTTATTACTGGGAAAGTAAACAGGAGCATGCCAGTAAGATCCATCAATTCTGTCACTTTGAAGAAATGACTAGAGTGAAGGAATGATTCATCAGGAGAACAGCTAAAGGGCCAGCTCCAAGCTGACCTGGTATGGTATATGAATTTTACAGTGTGATATATACCCAGCCTTTAGCACCTATGTGTCGTCAAGTGGCTGAATGCTTGCAGTTGACTCAGCAAGCTTCAACCTCTCCCCTCTTCCTTCCTCCATTGTCAAGGTTGTCAGCAGTCAGAATTGTCTCAAGTGACATCTGCTTTCATTCTCCTGACTCAGGGGGCTTGATGTTCATGCTTTGGTTGGACTTGTTCCTGGGCTATATGTTTTCAGTGGTAGCAGAGCATGGGCCAGATATTTAGACCCTTGATGAATACCTATAGCAGCTTGAGGAGCTCTTTGCAGATATATTGTTTCTGGCGAAGCTAAGATTCTTAGCAGCTGATGCAAAAATTTTCAAGACAACCCCATATGAAACATACTTGGAGTCTTTGCTTTATTATTAGAAGACTTCTTTTGTATTTATGTATGTTCATATGTTTGTATTATACAGTTCTATACATATGAGGGTACATTAGTAAGGTATAAAATGATGTCCAATACCTGGGATTTAGAGTCGCAGACATAGATACTTGGAACTTGAACTAGAGTCCTATATAAAGGCAGGAAGTCTTTTACTTGAAGAGGCACTCCTAACCTCTCTTTACAACTATGAAGTGCTTTTTACAGAGATTTAGTGATGAACATTAATGGAATGAATGATGTTTAAGAAAAAGGACAGCACTTGGCTGTGGTTGAGTATCTCAAGAAACTGTTGGGCTTATGAGCTTTAACTATAGCCATATGTGTGACTTTGATGAGTTCTTAAGTTACTCAGTTCAAAGGATTTCCAACAGACTTTTTTTTTTTTTAATAGTTTATTGTTGCTAGATCCGAGGTCATAAGGTAATTATTGGGGTGTATTGGATAGGATTAAAGTCTAACAAAGTGAAATTAGAGGGCACAAAGGTGCTTACACCTATTTCTTACTGTAAACTAAATGTTTAATTTTTTCTGATATTCCTGGGAAAGTATAGAAATTGTAGATTCACATTTCACAAAGAAATAAGTTCATATTCCAAGGTCATGTAGTCCCAGGCCTTTAAAAACAGCTTATTGATATTTTTAGCTTCATTCTTTAAAATATCTGTTAAAAGAATGAGACATCAACACTCTTCACAGCACATGTTAATTGTACTGGAATTCTTGACTATCCAAAGATAGAAAGCATCAACCAGACCCTATAGTGAGAGCACCTTTATTTCCCTCATATCCAGAATTTTCCTTGTCTTTCTTTCTATTTTTCCTTAGTTTCAACTACAAAGTTTCTCTTGGCAATGTTGACAACTATTAGTATGACAACCTTGCAGCTCGGGAGCCCTGCTTATTGGATTTGGTACTGATAGACATACCAAAAATCTCATTCCTGGGAACCTGATCATCTTTGTTTTCTTACAATGGAGTTTAGGAATTGAACATTGAAGACTAATGAAAAAGTGTGCAACAAAAATCCAACACATATTTAAGTAGAGAAAAGCAAGATAATAGTTATTAGAAATTATTTACTGTCTGTTATATATCTAAAACTTATAGTTTTGCCAGGAGAGAGGACTTAATTTTCACTTCACTTCACTAATGGAGAAAAAGGATGTACTGTATAAATAATTATTGAGTGGAGCAGGAGTAAAAGAAGCTGATGATAGTAAAATTAAGAAAAGGAGGTATGGGATGGGGAGTTGACCAGGGGAAGATTGGGAGGGGAATGAAAATTGAACTGTAAAAAGGAATTAAAAAATAAAAACTAAATAAAAGAATGAAAAGGAACCACAGTCAATATATTTTTGCTTGGACTAGAAATAGTAGGAACTCTAGCTGGGCAGTGGTGCCACACGCCTTTAGTCCCAGCACTCGGGAGGCAGAGGTAGGCGGATTTCTGAGTTCGAGCCCAGCCTGGGCTACAGAGTGAGTTCCAGGACAGCCAGGGCTATACAGAGAAACCCTGTCTCGAAAAACCAAAGGAAAAAAAAAAAAAAAAGAAATAGTAGGAACTCTATTGAGTCCAGCTTGGCCATATGAGAGGTGGTATGACATCGTTTTCTGCCCCTGGAGCATAGCCAGCAAAGCATGTGGCTATATGAGTGTTGATGGTTGCTGTGGGCATAACGCTTATTTGTTTAATAGTGTACATATTTTCATGCTCTACCTTCTAAGAATGCCCTATCTGCCAAGGTTAATAATAATTATCAGAGACAGTACAAGTTCAGGAGGCCAGGGTGTTTCTATGTATCAGTAACACTGCAACTTTTAGGACAGTCATTAAGGCTGTGAGAAAGAACAATGAAAACTTGAGTTCAAAATATATAATTTCTCAACTATGCAAAATATAAGGATCCAGTATGAATTGTATAAGGAGCTTCAAAAATCTAAAAGAACAGAGGCAATTTCCCTTCTAAGTTTTTTTTTTTTTTATGCTGACAAAGGCAGGTATATTTGTGAGTTAGAGGTCAGCCTGAGACAACATTAATTTAGGTCCAGGCATGGTCAGAATGGTATTTTTAAGATAGTGTCTCACCCAGCTATTTTATTGTCTGTGCATATGCTTACTGTCTTTTTCTAAGAACCAAGGGGCAGGGATCATGGGACGCTGATTCATGAGATAATCAAAAGAAAACCTGTGGTAAAGATTTTGTTGATATGTAAAATAAAAGGGTAGGCTTTTGGTCTGCAAGAGATGAGCTACCCAGAGAGTTTTTAGAATAGCAAGAGAAAGCTGTTTTGAGCATATCAGAACACAAAGAGAAGTCTGGAGAGCTGTCTTGAGCAGAACACAGGCTACCAGCTTGTAGCCTGTGATTTGAATTTGAGTCATTAAGGGTCTCTCAAACACTCCTCTCAGAACCCCTCTGCAAGCTGAGGCTGGTCCCTGGCAGAAATTCAAGCAATCCATAGCAAACCTTATGCCATTTTTGAGACCAACTTTTAAAAGCACTACGTGTTGACTTATACAGTACTCTTTATCTAGAATTATTCAAGGTGAGCTTTGTGATAAAGCTCCACACTTTCAATCAGAAGGGGAACAAGTAGTGGTCATGTTGATCTATGATCAGGAAAGATTCTTCTTTGCAAATTTTTTTTCAAATAGAATTTCTATAAGGAAGTCAGAAATTGTACTGAAAAAGGAAAATGATCATGTTTTCAATCATACCTTAAGTTGATTTCTATAATATTTAAAACCATATTATATTAATATCATCAAGCCACTTTTCCTGGTTTTGTGTATTGGAATCTGAATGAGTTGTTCCATGGTATTATTGCAATAATATCCTCAAGGTGACAAAAAGGTTAATAAATATGGTTAATGTAGGTTTGGGGAGATGGGTGTGCTTTTCTAGTTATTTATCAGCTACTTGCTGCTTCATGAAAGTATTCTGAGCATCATGCAGGCAGTCATGGGGCTAGTTTCTGAGTTTTATTCTGATTGTTCATTAGCACCTGCCCATCACAATTATATGTTTAAATTGATGCAGCTAATTTTGCCACAGGACTGATCTAGCAATGGATCACATGGTAATGAGTAAAGTGTTGTTCTAGACCATTCTAAAGGATTTTCAAAGTTTACAGAAGGGACGGAGATAAAGAATGAGCTTGTGTGTATCTTGGGTTCCAGCCCCATTTATTTTTACGTGCCTGATACGCACGTGGTGAACCAAGATTGGTGAAAGGCAAAAGGCTTCTCAGTCTTGTAGTCTTTCCCGCCGTGACCAAGTTGCTTTTGACTATTCCACACTTTATCGATTATGATAATTATAGATTTAATTTCTGTTGTTCCCTGACTGTCTTCGTGCCCAGGTTAGTATTGAGCTTCTAAGATGGAACTTCATTCCTGTGTCAATCATATGAGCAGCAGGGATGCTAGGTATGGACTAGAGGATCCAGACTATGACATGCATCAATACTACTTTTTAAATCTTAACAATCATTTTGAAATAATATTATTATACGATTTAATTTCATAAAATCTTTTAAAACAGTTTTACTTATCTGAATGCCATATTCTATTATGAGATATTGTAAAATATAAAGAAAATTTGAAGGAAGGACAAACGGAGAAGCCACCCTAAAGATAGCTACTTCCTTTCTCATGCGAGAGGCATGCTCTAAGTCAAAGATCTAATTGGGATGATAAGGATCAATGGAAGATCCTTGAATGGTATGCCATGGCTAATCCAGAGTGTCCCTACTCAGTTTCCCCCTATATCCTAATGGGAGATGTCAAGCTGCCTCAATGAAGAGAGGTTTTTGTTTGTTTGTTTGTTTGTTTGTCTTTTGCTCTTTCAATTTATTGATCTATTGTCTTTCCCAGACAATTATTTGCCTTTCATACATAACAAAACCATGTAACATCAGGATCCTAATTACAATTTGGAGGCTATTTACTGGCTCCATGGACACTTTTATTTAATATTACTTATTTACAGTCTATCTCTGTAAAATTTGTTTCTTGCTGTATCTTGGATTTTTTTTGTTCTCTTTTCTTTTGTTTCCTGAGCCATATAACATAGAAGCTCTAACACATGGCTACAAAGTTTCTGCTTGCTTTTGTCGGAATAGGGAAGATGAGGGTACTAAGTTGATTACTACTAAGCCTATATTTATTATAATTTAGTATATTATATTGGACTTATCTAGTCATTATAAGAATATTACTTAGATAGAAAATGACTAAGAGCAACATTGGTGACAAATGTTGGGATTAGATTATTAACATGCTACTCTTTGCCATCGATGTCATTTTCTTACACATGGAGCCTGGGAATAGAAAGAAACACTTTCTGGTTGCTTGCTTTACCAATAAATCTTTTCTTTCCTTTAAAGATAAAGCCGTATATATGGTTGTGTGCATGTGTGACTTGGAGCTATATTTTCATATAAAGTATATCTTTTAACAGCTCTAGATTTATGTGATGATCACAGATTGTAGTTTTCACTTTGTTAGACAAAGCACTATTTATATAGTCCTCATGTGATGTTAAAATAATAAAAATATCAGTTTTTGTGTTTTGCAGTTCCAGATGCTACCATAATCCACAGGCCTCCTGATCACATTGTATTGAAAGGCAGATCCGTTTGTATGCTTGAAGTGGTGGTAGAGGTGGTACAAAGTAGTTCAGGAAGTCTTTGCTCACCTGCAGTCTACAATGCTGCTCAAAAGCAGAAATCAGTTTGTGCAGGAATTATTTATTTTAAGTCAATCTTTAAGTAAAACTCACATTTAAAAAGAGGGTAAATATTTACAAAAACCAGCCACTTGTATTCAAAGAAGTATAGCTATTATACCTGGCTTTTATGTCAACTTATAATCACAGATTTTGACCACCTAAGGAGAGAGCCTCACCTCACCTGAAGAAATGTCCTGTTTGCCTTAACTGATTCCAGAAGATCACCTAGTGGTGGAGGGTACGTTCAGGTACCAGCCCAGGTAAAAAGGGTATGGCAGAAAGGAAATGCCTTTTGCCCTTTGACCGTCCCTCTTGGCACTGAGTTGACTTACTGTCTTGCTACTACTGCTGTCAAGGCCTTTAATAACACTAGGACCAGAATTTCTATAATTGGGTCTGGAACTAAACCAGGAGCCTTCCAAGAACCTTCTAGGTTTTCAGTAACTATTATAATAGTAGAGGTATTGAGATACCCAGTCTGAAGTACCACACAACTGTTGGGATCTCAGTCTCTCAGGTGGGATTCATCTACTATTGGTATTTAATATAAATATAAACTTACTATGTATGCATGCAAACATGTAGATATGTACGTATTTCATCCCATTTGTTCTGTTCTTCTTGAGAACCCAGATAAATATAGCAGCATATGGATTAGCTCCTGATTTCCAATCTTAATAAGTTATTGAATGCTATACTTAATTTCATATAAATTCTCTTAAATATGCGTTCTTTGTGTACACCAATATCTAATACTCTAGCCTAAGCTGGCCTGGAAATTGCTCAATGTCCAACCTAACCTTAAACTCATGATCCTCAGCCTTAACATCAAAGTGTTGAGATTGTACCACAATGTTCAACTCTTAAACATATAAGGGTTTATTTTTTGTGTTTAGTTCAAATATGTGAAGTTTTCAGAAAAAAAAAAAAAAAACTTCTGGCTAGTTGCTTTAGTCAAAATTGTATTCATTTATAATTTTTCTTACAAATTTGGGAGATTCCCTTTACCATATTTATCAGTCATTTTTTTGTTCACCTGTTTTTTACATTTACATTAAGTTTGGATTTCCTCTCATAGATCTGAGGCAGAATTATATACAAGGAGAAGGAGGAGTAACACAAAGCAGACACACTGAAGTGGTTTGTTACTTTCACAAAAGAAAAAAGGGAAAACCTATTTTGAGATGAATAAAACTCACTCTTTCATTTTGGCTTGTGTTGTGGATTCCCTTAAAGCAGAGCATGAAGTACAAATACTTTATTGACTATTTGTAAGATGTCAGTTTTTCTAGCCATCTGAATGAGATATATTTAAAGGATTCCATCAGATATCCTGAAATGCCACACAGAATAACCAGCCTCCCAGAGTCGCATTTAAAATGTCAAAAACAATAAAATGCAGAGCAGATGGAAGGCTGAGTAAGGTAGACCGCCATGAGTTGGAGGCCAGCCTGGGCTATACACTAGGAGGAAGGAAGATCACCATGAGTTTGAGGCCAGCCTGGGCTATAGAGTAGGACTCTATCTCTAAAATCAAAATCTAAGGCAAGCAAATGAAAATTGAACACAGCATTTCATTAATTATTATTCTCAAGACTAGATTATCTAACACGTGTATGAATTAAAGCCAAAGTAGGGGGGGAGGGGTTAAGAAAGGCAGTAAATCCTGACAAACCACAAGACCAAAAATACAAGAAAACCAAAAAATTACTTTTAGATTTCTTAAGGTGGTATTAGGTTGCATAGTCCCTGACAATCCCCCAAAGAGAGACTGCCAACTATGTGCCACGCCATAAAAACAAGAAGATACTGAGACATGTTGAACAACTATTCATTGGCTCATTTACAATAGGAAGGACAAAATGATGGAACTGCAGATTTCAATTCAATGAATGCTCTAGGGTCAATTATAACATCTTCTGTACTTCTGTTCAATACAACTAGAATATTTATTGTGTGAGATGCTCACTGCTCAGGATGACAGAAAGGCTCACAGTCATATCATGCAGGCAAATGCTGAGTTTTGGAATGGTTAGTTTTTTGAAATCTATGATTCTGTTAAATAAGGGCAACTACAGATCGTGGGAATCCCTTTAAACAACAGTGGAATCTAAACCCTGAACTCTGGGCACTGAATTGCCCTTAGTAACCAGCCCTCCTGTCAAGTGTTGGAAGAGGCAGCTTCCAGCCAGCTGTGGCTAGTTAGGCTCAGGATGAGCTTCATGGAGTTAGCAGTGCCAAGCCTTAAAGAGGCAAAGCTCATAAATCAATGAAGAGTCATCATGTGGCCTCAGCAAGACATGAGCCCATGCTGAGGCACGGATCTCTTCATCCAGGCCCAACTGATTGAGGGAATGACCAAGTGCCTTGCTATGTGAAAAGTGCATTATAAAAATAGCACATTTTCTAATGGCTCATCATTTCATCTATGATACATAAGAAAAACAAATATTTCTAAACTATGCTCAAATACATTGAAGAGAACTATTTTCACGTACTCAATAAAACAGTTTAGAGTGTATCACTGAGCTTAATGGAAAAACAAAACTGAACAGATGTTCAAATACTGATCAACAATTTCAGTTACTTATTCTGGGGTAATCAGAATTTACAGTGAATCAGCATTTAAATTTAACTAGCAGCACTCAGTATTCGTTAATGCGAACACACCATTCTGTTTCTGAAGGAATGTATATTTGCAGTCAAGGAAATGAAGCTGAATTCTAAATAAAAGCGGTGCAATGACACAGATTGTCATTAAACACGTAGAGTCTTCTCAGATCAGACCTCCTTTCTAAAGGCCCCTATCACTATGCACATGTGTACCCATACACATCATTTTATGGCCCTTTCAAGTACACATATTAGAACAAGATTTTACCACAAATCAATATTTTAGCATACATGGAAAGATTCTGGCTGAATGGCATCTGTGTCCCCGTCTGTATGCAGAAGAGGCCTTGGGTTAAACTCTATGTGTGTCTCTACGTGATAACATGTAGGATGAGACCAGTAATCTTGCCGTATTCCTCAATGCACCATTCAGAGTTGTTAACTATACACATGATGGTACATATCTAGAACTGCAACATTTTGAGACAGGACACAGAGAGACACAGAAATAAAAAGGAGTCATTGCTCCATGCTGTGTTAGAGCCTAGAATCCCAGCACTACTTCAAAAACTTAAAATGCAGTGAATCATGCTTATGAATGCAATGAACATGAGCACATGTATGGTCTTTGAGGGTATTCCTTTCTTGTCTGTGAGTCTAGGTTCTTCTAAGGATCTCACAAACAAACCCATGAAGCATGTTTATAGTGAAGGCATAAATCCCCCCTGATGACCTATGTATGGAAAGAATTCCTCCCATCTTTTTTTACTTATTTTTTAAAACCAGGCAGTGAAAATGTCAAAGCACACCATAAACCATCTTATAGTCTTATTTATTAAGGAAACGTTTCTTAGCTCTGCTTCCTGGGTTACTCCTGTATTCCTAGCATTCAGGAGGCTAAAGCACAAAGCTATAAAATGGTTGAGGCAAGGCTGGGGTATAGAGGAAAGATCTTACCTAGGCAAACCACACAATCACCAAAAATGTTATTTAGACAAAAATAAGTGTATCTAAATATTTTATTTACTCCTTAAATCCTTTAGACAATGTAACTTTTAAAACTACTACAAATCATATATAGTGATTGTGGAAAAATTTAAACACATTTCACTCTTGAGCAGCTTACTCTAGAGTGTGTGCTAGTTTTCCTAAGAGTTTCCTAGCATTTTCTCTCTACATTTCATTTACATGATGATTTCATGACTTCCCCTGAGCAGCTACTCTCCAGCTCATAATGCCTAGCTTCTTCCAACGCCACTCTGCTTGCTGACTCTACCAAGCCCTAGCATGGAGTGGAGTGGAGTGAAGTGATGTGTGTCTTTCTAAAACATAAATTATTGTAGTGCGATCAAATAAGAACATTTTCTCTTTGTTAACCTGTGGCTTTATTTTGAGGCAGGATCTCAGTCTATAGTTGAGAACTACCTCTGTCTTGTGACTTACCCGACTCAGCATCCTAAGGGCTGGGATTAAAGTCCACATATCAGCTTTTTCTTCTTTTTGGTTGCATAATATTCCATTAGACATACTTACCTCAATGAATTTATGTATTGATACTCAGTCAAAATAGAAATCTTCACAGGAAAGTAAAATAATCATCAGAGTAAAAGGACAACTTATGTATTGGGATAAATTATTCAACATAGTATGTAGATGAGGAGTTATTAGCTAACATATAAACTATATATATATATGCATATATGTGATAGATATAAATATAAAGCTAAATACAAAGTGAAAATGAGTAAGGAATGATGAGAGCAAAAGTGAAGAAAGAAAAAGTTTGAGAGACAGAGAGAAAAAAACAAGAGAAAAGCAAAAAGTAAATAAAACTCTTGTATTAAAAATATGGACAAAAGTTTAAGGAAGTATATTTTCAAAGAAGACATATACAAGAAAACTACCTGCGAAATGACAAAACTCCAGTGTGAAGTGATCTCACACTGAAGGAGGAGAAGCGTTGTCTAAAATCAAACAAAACAAGCAGCACCAACCCTTATCAAGGTCGTGAACTAACTACCATTGGTGGTGTAAAATGCTGTCGCAGCTGTGGACACTATGATCATCCCACGAAAATAAAATCCAGCAACTTCTAGTCTGGGGATATGGCACAATGATTCAAGCACCTGCTCCAAACGCTGGGGTGGCAGCCAATCTGTAATTCCAGTGTTTAGGATGCGGACAGAAGGGATCCCAAAGCTGCCTGGCCAGAGTCCAAGTCACAGCTGAGCTGTGGCTTCTGTTGAGAGACAATAAGTCAACAAATAAGGTGTAAAGCTAGCAGGTACAGCAACGAGCCGCAGGCCTCTGAGCTATACTGCTAAGATTTAGCTCTTGACACAGCCAAAGTCAGGATATCACTAAATATCCAGAAATAAGCAATTTCATAGCACACTTTTTTTCTAGTTTACTTCTTGCTATATTATAGTTAAAGAATTCCCTTATTTCAAGAATTTGTACCAAGAAAACAAGTGAGCCCTGGGAATTTGCTCCCACTCTCATTAGTACTTTTGAGATCAATCCTTTTTATCATAAAGGGTAGTTTCTCAAGTGATATATTTCGGGATAATTGTTCTTTTAATGAATGTAGCCATGCAGGGTGAAATGAAATGCCTAAGCTGGTAAAAATGATTGGGTCACAAGCCAGAAAACCACTCAATCCCAGAAACCCATAAAACAATTGTAAGAGAGTCAACTCCACAAATTTGTCCTTGTACCTCCATACCTGCCATTTGGCATGCATGTGCACACACACACACACACACACACACACACACACAGAGAGAGAGAGAGAGAGAGAGAGAGAGATGATAGTAATAATAAATGTTTTAAAAGACCTCTCAAACTGCTTCTCTGTTGCCACTTTTTACCAAGAACTGTGAAATGCATTTCCTTTGGAGGAAGCCACCTCACTGACTGCTTAATAAGTCGTTCTGTAAACTCTTGGTTGTTGGAACCTTGAACTTCACTAAATGGTTGTTGATGTACCATTGACCATGGTATTAAAAAGGGAGAGCTGATTTGTAAGTCTGTTACCTAATACAGTTTTCTATACAGTAAATGGGTGAGAATTGTGGTGTTCATAGTGATGTAAAACCTAACTACACTAAAGAAAATCTCACACTTTAATTATTTTTAAGTTAGAAAGTTGGTGATTTGATGGTGTGTGTGTGTGTGGGGGGGGGGTTCACTTTGTTCAGGATGTTCTTGAATTGAACCTTATTCCCAGAAACACTAGGATTACATGCCTAAGCCAACTCCCTAGGACTTTCTCTTCAAATTTTAATTTAAAAAGGGAGAAGGAGGGAACAACACAGCCACAAACTGTTTCACCAGCCAAAAAAAGAACATAATAGACAGAGGAGGATATACTTTTTTTTTGAGACAGGGTTTCTCTGTGTAACCCTGGCTGTCCTGGAACTCACTTTGTAGACCAGGCTGGCCTCGAACTCAGAAATCTGCCTGTCTCTGCTTCCCGAGTGCTGGGATTAAAGGCATGTGCCACCACGCCTAGCTAAGGATATACTTTTAATCTGTTCTGCATATTCTCCTCTCTCTCTACTCAGTCCTATACTAGATAAAATTACAACCCAGAAAATCATTCTGGTTGTTTGGGAAATATAATTCAAGACATATACTTGTTGGAATATGAGTGATCTCTTGAGCCTGATTTATATAGAAATATACATGTAGAATATGCATTCATATATATTTTTTTTCTAAAATGATTAGGACATTAATTTATAAGAAAACAAAAATGTTAAACACAAGTAAAAAAATATAGAAAACAAAACCATTCAATAGTAATAGCCAAGCCATAACAACAAGAACCTTTCCAGTTATGCACATCCTACCACTTTTTCTTCAATACGATGGCAGAAATAATGGGAGTTATAACATTGTAGGGCCATGGGTCAGACTAGACCTGAGCCTGATACTTTACACACAGCAAGGGGAGCGTCGTGACCTGTGCTTTGTGTTTGAGTTTGTTACTTGGCTTGTCTACTTCCATATTTGCAGACTGATTTCTTATTACAAAACTTGGTGAGAAAATGGCATGTTCGAGGTACACTAACTAGAATTGTAGGGGCAGTGACATTTGACTCAACATATGAATGCAGAGAGAGAGAGAGAGAGAGAGAGAGAGAGAGAGAGAGAGAGAGAGAGAGAGAGAAAAAATCAGGCACAGGCTTGGGAATAGAAAGGACAAGAAAACAGATTGCTCTTCTCATAGGGAGTACTTATAATTAAAAAGGAGTAGACATTAGATTACACTGGTGCTGAGTGATAACTACGAAGATTTGAAATGATGATGTGGTTGAGAATGACAGAACGTTTGTTCCCATTATCACTTAGAGGAATGCCATTTGAGCTGACCTATTAGTGATAACCAGTCAGCCACAAGAGGACTTACACAAATCTGTCACTCAACTTGGCATAGTAACTGAGCAGGTACAGAATTAAATATGAGGCTTTCTGGTTCTGCTGGCAATTTGAACATTACTCCTGAGACGCACCTTTTAATCTGCGAGGGGCTCATATGCCAAATGAGGAAGGAATGGTTTTGCTCAAAGTAGCTAACGTTGTTCAGGGTAAACAATTTTAGAATCTTCCTTTAAAAGTCACTGTTCAAAGGTTGCCAGGGCAAGGCAGGTAGAGGATTGGGTGTCAGAACAGAAATGACAGGTGACGGATCACTTAGCCTTTAAGGTTATGATGATTGGCTTCTGCACTGATTTTAAAGGAGAACCACCAGAGTCTTTGGAACAGAGGAGTGACGGGGCCTACTTTACATTTTAAAACATCACCTGTCTGCCTTATGGAAATTTCCTTGCAAAAAGATCAAAGGTTGAGACAGGAGGATAATTTGGGAGTTGGTGTCTGGGAGGATACTGTGCGCTTTATTAACATGGTTTAAAATTGGATAGAACAAGTGAGAAATAAAATCCCAAGTGTGATATATGATACCATGGGATAATCTCATGGAGACATGAGAAAAATTAGCCAGAACATGGAGATATTACATGAGCATTTTACACAAGATGAGGTCTGAAGTCATAACGTAACAGAACCTTGGGAGTTCCATTTAAAATGATATCTGGGCTCCAAATAAAGTTATTGTTGGAAAAATTAGAGGTAAGGAAAGAAGAATTAGACAAAGGAAATTAGAAGGAAACCTCAATGTGATTAAAAAGAAACCGTGGCTGGCTTTATGAAATCTTTAAAGTATTCTAACTTGGTGATGGTCCAGAGAAATGAGGGAAGAGTTTAAGTAAATTGTAGGGTTGGGACAGGGTTTTTAAAAATAAAATATATTAAAGTATTTGATTATGTTGATGTGAATTATCCACTGATGAATCTGAAAGAAGAGAATAAAAATGATCCAGTCTTTGAGAAGGTGAATATGCAGAGCTCTCAGGAGTGTATGGAGGGCTGATGATGGATTGGCAGAGAGTGCAGTTACTGGACTCTTAAGCCTGTTGAATTATCTAGTTTGACTTGGATTTGAGTATCTCTGAACTACTTGATTCAGAGTCAGGAATCCACATAGACATAGCAAGAGTGTATCTTGTTTCTTCTTTTGTATGATCCCATAGCTGTAAGGTCTTGAACATATGGTATTGTAATGGGAAGGGACCTACCTGTGCTTCACCTGAGCAAATATATGCACAGACACCAGAAGATGTCATGTTTGTTAAAAGTTTTAACTTCTCTCTTTTTGGTCAAAGATACAAGCATGCACTTTAAAACTGCTGGTTGTTTGTGTGTGAAATTGATGGCATTTCAAAAAGGAAAAAGGACGTGACATTTGCACTCAACTTCCATCTCCATCACATAAAGAGGAGGCTATTTTTCTATGGTTGGGTCAGCTAATGGAACCATGTTTTGTGTGGTTTGATAGTGGTTTGTGGGGAGGAGAATGCAGCTTATGTTTCTAATTCATGATTTTTCCACTCATTCTACTGAATGAACTTCCATAAAAACCCAAGTGAAATTGAAAGCTTTTGGAGACAAGCTTCCATTTCTCTGGATTCCGTCGTGTGTTTTTCTCAAAACAAAAACAAACAAACAACAACAACAACAAAAAAAAAAAACCGCAGAATTTTGGGGAGGCAGAAGTTTCTGTGTTTTGCATTTGTTTTGCATGTTAGATACATGATGTGCTGGGTGTGTTGTACAATCTGTTTGCCCGAGGATATTTTGCCACACTTGTCATGCAGAGGTAGAAGGCAGAGATGATTGGGACGCATGTTATTAGTTAGATGATCTGAGAATGCAAAGGAAAGAGTCTGAATTGGCCCTTAATGAAGAGGAACACTTTTCAGAGATACTTTTTAGAAAAAAAAAAAAAAAGAAATATTTTTTCCATCAATCTAAGAGATTCTATTTTAATGAGCATTCATGGTGACAATTTTTTTCTGAACATGAAAACCCTTCAAATGGTCACTGGCTCATTTTTGCTTGGCTTCTATTTAAGTTAATTATATCCATGGAAAACATAGCTATACTGCATGTGTGGAACTGTAGAAATTTCTTAGAACAACAATGTAAATCTTATTGTTTAGGAAAAGGAAGGTTAGGCTCTGAAGTCATGACATTGGTTTTCACTCCCCTTCTCTGATCCTTTGCCTGACCTACTACAAACCACTTGCTCTCTCAAGGCATCTAAGACTGAGACCTCTTTCCTCAGATCATTTGAACTTGCTTTAAAAAAAAAGTAATTCCAGGAGTGCACTATGTTTCTATCTCCTCCCAACCAGACATCTACTATAACCAGAAAAGAATTCTAGTGGAGAGATTCGGACATCAGCCCAGCCACAAAACCTGTGACATACAATGTTTTTCTGCCTATAAGATGTGCTGGGGCAATTGTGGGAGTGTCTAACCATGACTGGTCCAGTCTGTGACTCTTGCCCTGAGAGGGAATCTTCTCCTGACACTGCCTTGAGGGTCAGGAACCAGATCATAGCTCAGAGACCTAAGACAGAAGCAAATAAGACTGGCAAAACCATAAAAGTCAATGAAATGATTCTGTCCAATGCCAGCTTCAACATCCCAGGGCAAACAGAGGAGAGCAGAGTGTGGAATCGGTGATTAGTCACTCAGCAGACTTTTTTTTGCTTGTATCCTTTTTTTTTCACACTTTTTTCTTCTTTTTTTTTTATTAGATATTTTCTTTATTTACATTTCAAGTGCTATCCCGAAACTTCCCTATACCCTCCCCCCGCCCCTGCTCCCCTACCCACCCACTCCCACTTCTTGGACCTGGCATTCCCCTGTGCTGGGTCATATAAAGTTTG